>NC_090183.1:14965206-15055206 GCF_024679245.1 Pseudorasbora parva | reverse complement strand
GTTTCATTCGCATCTTTCTCCGCCGCCATTTACTGAACTAAAACTTAAACTAGCGCACAACATCAACGCCATCGTTCTCAGCCACTCCCTCTGTTCACGGATTGGACTGGTTCAAATTTGTTCGGAGAAAACCTCAGAATATACCGCAGTCTCAGAAGAGACTGAAGAAAAATTTAAATCAAGCGGATGTATATAGAAGGGGCGGAGCCAGACTTGATTATACCTTATATTGAGAAATTCAAACTAAATCTAGTAAAATGCAGAAAGCACTATAGTGGGCTACTTGTGTACTTGAAAACTGAACTAAAAAAAAAAAAACAAAAAAAAAACAACAACACTGAGAACCAATTTGACAAGGTACATGCCTACTTGACACGATCTATTAAACAAACTGGGCAGATCCAGAAAAACAAAATATTGGGCACTATATAGGGCACACACTACATGTTCTGAGAGAGGTTTGAGAGAGATGTGAGAGAAGCTATAGGGAAAGTCAGACCACTTTGAGTATTATTTTTTAATGATGTGGTTTTAAACTCCATTATAAAAAGATAATAATTTAGAGAACAATTTTAGACAGAGGTCATCTATCCAAGTAGATCAATGTTCTGTAATCAATACGATGTCCTAACTGTGGATCAATAGTTATATGATGAAAAACTAATGATGCAGCTAAAAGGTCACTTATGTAATAAGTCTGAACATGAATATCCATGGTGTAGTCATAATATAACTTTGATTATTAGCCCTACTAACACTAAAGACAATAAACAAGAAAACAAAGTGTTAGTTCACCCACAAATATAAGATTTCCCCTTTATTTGGGTTCAGAAGATGAATGAATGTCTTACGCAGTGAGTAACTAATGACAGAAATCGTCCCTGGTTACGACTGTAACCTTAGTTCCCTGAGAACAGGGAACGAGACGCTGCGTCAGCTGACGCTATGGGGAACGCCTCCAGCGTGACCGGTGTCTGAAACGTTTATCCAATCACATCAGTCCTACTGACCGGCGACAGCCTCTGACGTCATAGACGTGCGACCAGGAAGTATAAAAGGGCGCCTTGCAAACACAACCGCATTCAATTCGTCTGAAGGGACTGTTTGCAGGCAGGCCCCGAGGCATGGCAAAAGTGACGCAGCGTCTCGTTCCCTGTTCTCAGGGAACTAAGGTTACAGTCGTAACCAGGGACGTTCCCTTTCGAAAGGGAACTCGAGCTGCGTCAGCTGACGCTATGGGGAACGATATACCCACGCCGCCATGCCGAGGGGAGTGCATGCCTACTGGCAGTGACCACTGTCAGGACAAGCAAATTCAACTGAAATGCCTGAACCACTCCCCCTCTGGTCACATTAGGCTGTCAGTGACAGCATTCCCTACGGTCATAGCCCGAGCTGTGGCCTTGGGGCACCTTCATGTACCCTACCCCGGCCGCTCAAAGGCCTGGAACCACCTGTTCGACAGAAGGGGTTCCTTTAAGGGAATGTGGCTAGGGGACCCGAGGGCGCCCCAGCCAGTCACTATTCGGGAAGAACTTCACCGAATGCCACCAGGGAGGCTAGACCTGGCGTCACTATGCGGGACGCTTCCGTCTGCCAGCCCAGTCTGTTAACAACAGAGCCTCTGGAAACTCGCCTCTGGAGAGGCATCAAGCTGAGGGACTGCGAACTGGCAGTGTCCGCCTCAGGCCGGAACTCAGAGACGGGCTATCCTGGAGAACAGCGCTCAGCGTAATGCTTTCCCACCCTTGCTAGCGAGGGGAGTCAGCTGCTCAATCCTAGGATCTACCGAGCACATACATTACAGGGGTGCTCAGGAGGCCTGAGAAGGCCTACAGGCTGATCTCACAGGGAGGCCCCGAGGGGCCTACGACCAACTGACCAGGCCCAGGCGGCCGTAAGCTCACAGACAACCCTCCTAAGAGGGGAGCTCTTAAGCCTGCCTGGTAGGTACCATGCTGTAGGCAACCTATGCAGGTCCCTGTCCTGTAAGGACCGCATAGCAGCAGTGTAAACTCGTCGTGCTAGAGTATGCACCTGCCATCAGGTGCTGCCGGCTAGGACCGAAGCCTGACGGCAGGAACCACTAGCTGTCAGCTTGAGTTCCAGTTCTGTGTCTCCTTCCAAGGAACTCGTTCCCCCAGGGAGGCCCCGCAGGGCCTACTACCTGCCAGGCTACTCGTAGCCGGCACTTCGGCCGGGGAACGACCTCAGGGCGGCCTGGTGAGGCCTGCTACCTGATAGCAGATCATGCTAACCGCCCCGGCTAGCAACCATGCTCCCTGCTCACCTTCCGGGGAGGCCTAGCGAGGCCTAACCCCTGTCACCCAGAGGCCGAGGCCCTGGGCCACCCCCTCAGGGGAAGCCCGATGAGGCCTGCTGCAACCCAGCAGGCCCTCCGGGAGGCCTGGTGAGGCCTGCTACCTGCCATCTGGTGACTGGAGCCCGGGAGCTGTTATCCAGCACTGGTTCCCTGGAGTACCCCCTCAGGGGAAGCCAGATGAGGCCTGCTGCATCCCAGCAGGCCCTCAGGGAGGCCCCGCGAGGCCTACTACCTATCATCCAGTGACTGAAGCCCAGGAATGACCCCTTGGGGGAAGCCAGACGAGGCTTACTGTTACCACAGCAGGCCCTCAGGGAGGCCTGGTGAGGCCTACTACCTGCCGTCTCGCACCTGAAGCACGGGAATACCCTCTCAAGGGAGGCCCGGCAAGGCCTGCTGCACCCCAGCAGGCCCTCAGGGAGGCCTAGGGAGGCCTACTAACTGGGCTTGTAGCCATGCCAGCGATGAATACTCGCTGGCGGGTCGGATGAATGCTGGCCGCTCCATGTCGGGCTAACCATGGCTGTCTGCTTAGCTGACGAAGCCTGTTGACGAGACAATACTGTTTGTGACAACAAAAGGGAGATTTTTTTTTTTTTTTTTACCATCCCGCACACGGGCCCCGATGTCGTCACTCCAACTAGAAGGCCCGTCGAGGCCTCCTGTTCAGAGACTACTGCCTGGACTGTCTGGGCTGGCTGCTCACAGCTCACAGCTGGCTTCATTCGGAGGCTCACGGGGTCCTCCCTGCGAAGCCCAGTCCTCCGGCAGAACCTACAACACAGACCTAATTGCATCGCCAGAGCGGTGTACTCAACACATTGCTCTTACAACCCCTTTAAGTAAGGGGAGTTCATTCCTTACCACACCAGCCCCGGGGAGACCGCTGCTATTTCCAGCAACCCGCAGTTTCCTCCAAGGCGTCGCCATGGTGATGCTTGGCTTCCCAGGGGAGCATCCAACGCTGGGCCCTCAAGAGGCACACAGGTTGTGCGTGTCGCTCACCCCGAGCCCTACGAAAGGTGGAGCAAAAAAAAAAACACAGGGCAAATTATTGCAATATGCGAATAATGGTTACCACAGTCCCACATCCCTTGGATGGGGTAAAAGTATTTGGCCCAGGTGACCCACAAACCTTACTTACCGCCTTACAGGCTAGGTTGCAAAACTATAATGCTCTCACCTTTTCCCATCTGTATTACCGCACCCCCGAGCGCAGACCCGGGGGCGGGCCCTGGCCAGGCGACTCTCACATGAGAGGGGGCTGAATAGGGGTTTTTATCATCCTGTAAAAACACAGCCTAAGCTATCTGCCTGTATACCAGTCTCTGCTAAGGCTGCCACCATAGCAACTTAACGTCCCAAGCCCATATCTCGAGGGTTGGGTACACATATCTTCGTTCGTGTGTTAGCCTACTCACCCTCGCGCTTACTTACGTCCGCAGGGGTTAATGCTACAACACTTGCCCTCCGGTGGCCCGGAGCTTTTTAGCCGAACCGCTAGGGACACCCACACTCGCTTAGTTTCCCTCTTGAAACATATTTCCGCGAAAATGAGCGGTAACCGCTCTCAACGCACTGAGAGAACACACCAAGTAACATGTTTACTTTACTGGCTTAACGTGACGGCTACTCTCCACTAGCGAGGCTAGCTCTCACCAGCCGTCTCACGGCTTCCTTAAATAAATCGTTCCGGCCACCAAACGGGGACACCGTACAACACACCCTCGGCGGGGAGCACACAGCATTTTAAGAACATAAAACGTCCCTCATACTGAGGCTTACCCGCTGTCCACCGGCGCGTGATGACATCCGTGCACAGGCATATACTCACAGTATCCATTGCACGGACCCCGAGGGTTGTTTCCCGATGAGGCGTCCAACGCTGAATCTTCCTCCTCATGCCCACTCAGGGAAGCGGTCGAGTTTACTCAGACGACTCCTTTCACACAAGGAAAACGCCACTTTTCCGCTTCTAGTGCTTATGATAACTTCTCTATAAGCTCATAAACGAAAGCACCCCAAACCTGACGGGGGCGCCTGCTCACCAGACCAGACGGGCCGTCAGAGTCTCACGTCCGCTCATCATTGGCCCCGCCCGGCCTGATGTCAAGCGCCAAGGAAAAGGGTGGAAGGAAGGGCTCACCTACTACCTCCGCTTCGCCCTCGTAGGCGGAGTTTCCCCCCGCCTACGCTGGTTCCGGTCTTCGGCACCGGCACCCTTCCTCCAGTTCCGGGTGTATCCCGCCTCTTTTGCGCCCTACTCCGCCATGGAGGGGGCGCCCGAGAGGCCACGCTCGCTCGTTGGTCTTGTCTCCGGTCCTCAGACCGTGACGTACCAGGGACACCCGCCTGCCTGGGCGCGGCCCCGGACCTCAGTGGGATGCAGGTTTTAAAAGCCGCTGAGCGCGCCTTCGCCTCTCTAAACCTTCCCACCACCGCCTCGACGGAGGTGCCGAAGAGCTCAGAGGGCGAAACCGGGGCATCGAGGAGAAAGGACCTCTCTTTCCCCCCGATGTCCGCAAGGTTCAGCCACAGATGTCTCTCCGTGGCCACCATAGCCGCCATCGACCGTCCGATGGCGACTGCTGTTTGCTTGGTGGCCCGGAGAGCTAAATCTGTGGTGCGGCGGAGCTCAGCCATCGCCTCAGGGGGTAGGCCACCCTGGCGTTCCCCCTGATCGAGGTCCCTCAGCAGGTCGGCTTGGTAAGCCTGCAACACCGCCATGGTGTGCAGCGCCGCCGCCGCCTGACCTGCTGACGTGTACGCCCTGCCGTTTAACCGTGAGGTCGTTCTCAACGGCTTAGACGGCAGGGTGGGAGTTCTCAATGTCGATGCCCGGCCGGATGCGAGATAGTTCGCAAACGTCTCATCAACCGGCGGCATCGACACGTACCCCGCCTCGGCCACTCCCTCCACATCAGCGAAATTCGCCCGCTGATGGCGGAATAAGCGAGCCGAGAACGGGGTTCTCCATGCCCCCGCGATCTGCTCGTGGAGATCGGGGAGGAATGGAAGGCTCCCAAGAGCCGGGGGGTTATGGCCGGAGAGAAACCGATCGTCCAGGCGATTTGGACGAGCGGCTTCTCCCCTAGCGCGCCGCCACGGCAACTGTAGCCGCCCGGCGGCCCGCTCCACAACCTCCAACAGCTCCCCGTACACGGGGCAGGATGGCTGGGAGGGTTCGGCCTCGGCCGCTTCACCACCCTCCACTTCCATCCCTTGCTGATGCGGGAGCTCCTCGGCCGACGATAAGGAGGAGTTATCACCCAACTCCTCCTCCGGCGGCCGCCCCTCGTGATCTGGCCCTTCGCCGAGCACAACCTCCGTCTCTAGACGGCGGGCCAGATCCAGCTGGGAGCCCCAGGACATAAGTCGCCGCTCGGCCTCGGCCGAAGCGGGACCACTCCCAGCCGCTGGACCCTCTTCCCTCGAGAAGAGGGCCAGACGAGAGCGGAGCGTCTTCAGTGACAGACGCTCACAGTTCGCACAGGAGGCACTTTCCTCCAGAACCTCCCGTGCGTGCTCCTCACCCAGGCAGAACACGCAGAGTGTGTGTGTGTCCTCAGGTGTGAGGAACCTGGGACACGGGTCTGCACACTTTCTGAAGCCGTGCTTTGACTTGTGCGTGCGCTTAGACATGATGCTTTTTTTCTCGAATCAGACAAACAGTCCCTGAAGACGAATTGGATGCGGTTGTGTTTGCAAGGCGCCCTTTTATACTTCCTGGTCGCACGTCTATGACGTCAGAGGCTGTCGCCGGTCAGTAGGACTGATGTGATTGGATAAACGTTTCAGACACCGGTCACGCTGGAGGCGTTCCCCATAGCGTCAGCTGACGCAGCTCGAGTTCCCTTTCGAAAGGGAAGTTATTTTTGGGTGAACTAACTTTAAATAAAAAAAGAGAAGCATCAAAAAAGTAATTTGTTGATCGAGATCTGGCAGCAGTAGCAGCAGCGCATTTTTCCTCTTGGGCGAGCGACCTGCTCACAGCTTACCCTGCGCATGAAATGTCCCATATGCCAGCAAACCAATGAGAACGCAGGATAATGATGGCGATACATAACAACAGAGTGTAAACGCCCAGTGCTGCTGTGGTTCCGCTTACCTAGACCTCTGTCGTTTACCAAATAAATAAATGACAGAGAGTTAAATATTGCCACCATTTTATCATGTAAACTTTGTCTGCAGTGGTCAGTATCTATCAAGTGTTACAAGGAAGGAACAGTAATGAACCAATGAGTAATGAACCAATGACAGGGTCATGGGCCAAGGCTCATTGAAGCACGTTGGGAACGAAAGCTGGCCTGTTTGTTCAGAAATGTGTCAGAATACACAGTGCATCACAGTTTGTTGCATACATAGACTGTAAAAAAAATATGGACATAGTGTCCGTGACGTCACCCATAGGATTCCGATAAGCTGTTCTGAAGCTTAAAGTAGGGGTGAGCTGGGCGTTACCATCTTGTGAGCGAGTCATCGCATGTCACTCCCGGATAATAGAAAATGGGCAAAAAGGCGGGATGTGGGCGGAGCTTAGGTGACGCAATGACTATAGACGGCAGATTAATGGCTATCCACCTGTAACCACTCCCTTAATTATGCAGAACTTTAAGGCTTTGTATAACGTAAACAGATGAGTTATAAAAATATTCACCCCCCTTACAGTTTTCATGAAGGTGGCTGTAAACATGTTTTTTTTTGTGCTGTAAAGTTGGGCATTTTAACATGGGGCTCAATGAGATTCTGCTCCCTTCTGGAGCCAGTTGAGGAATTGCAGTTTACATTACTTCCGTATTGGCTTCAAGAGAGATCGCAGGAGGTTGCCGCTTGGTTGCATATATGGGGCTGCATAGCCAAGGAGGAATGTCCATGCTGACCCCTGTCCACCACTGAAAGTGCCAATAGTGGACATGTGAGCACCAGAACTGCGGAGCAATGGAAGAAGGGGGCCTGGTTTGATGAATCACATTTTCTTGTGTCGCTTACCTGGGGAACACATGGCACCAGGATGCACTATGGGAAGAAGGCAAGCTGGCAACACTGATTATCTCAGAAAAATGGGCAAGCGTAAGTGTTTTTTTGAATGCAATGTGGTTAAATCTGAACAACCTTATTAGCCTCTAACAATAATTGGTGGTATGCTGAGAGGAGTTAAGGTGGTGTGGGCAGGAGCAGGTCAGCGCAGGTTGGAGAGATGCAGAGATGAAGAGTTGGAGAAAGAGAATGCGTTTGTGCTGTCTATGCTGTGGTTTAGCAAAGCAAATGTGAAAGAGAGGTAGTCATGGAGGGCCTCTTCATGTGTCAAATACCTCATCTCTCTGTCTCTCTCTCTCTGTCTGTCAGTGTGTGTGTGTGTGTGTGTGTGTGTGTGTGTGTGTGTGTGTGTGTGTGTGTGTGTGTGTGTGTGTGTTTGTGTGTGTGTGTGTGTGTGTGTGTACCTGCATTAGAGCAGTTTTGAGCAGGGCAGTGATCGTCTCCCCTTAACTGCCTTTGAAAGCACTCAGGAACTTGCTCCCATTCAGAGGTCCTTTCCAGCGCTGTTAAGCAGAGATCTGCTCACGCACAGACTCTCTTTAAAGCTGTGACCCAGGCTTTTAACCGCCCGCTCTGGGAGTTATTAGCCCCCCACCCCCTGCCTTAAACGCTCTGTCACTGGTGCATGGATCCTCGGCAGGTGGACCCACAGCTGGAGAAGAGGAGGAGAGATCATGCTGCCATTTGACCTAAGAGCCACACGTGGATTTCCAGTAGACACAAATGCACGTGAGTGTCACATATGTGCCATGCTTGGATTTACAGAGGTTTAGAATCAAATCAGACAGACATTTCAAAAGCTCTGATTTAAAGTGATGTGACTGAGAGTGGAGTGCTTAATTTTTTAAGATGGGCTAAATGTTTCATGGCTGCGAGTGATGGCTACAACCTCCTCACTATCAAAAAGACCACTGATAACGTTTTTAAAGACCCCCCCCCCCCCCCCCCAAAAAAAAAAAAAAAGAGAAAAAAAGTACACTGCACAGTTTCTTTCAGAGGTCTTTAGGTGGAGGGAATGGCAGTAAGTTCATTCATAGCCTTGAGCGCTCTTAACCCCAAAGTAAAGTTCCTTTTTTAATGCATATGCGAAGGGTACAGTGCGTGTGACATCATTTTCATCAGTAGAATATTATGCATATATGCACAGATCACACATGCGCCCAGGCCGCTGTATTAAAGTATGAAACTAAACTAAAGAGACGGAACAACGACAACAAAATAACTGAGATTGCAACAACGACAACCCAAAGGGATTATGAGATAACCATAGACTGTAAAAAAATATGGACGTAGTGTCCGTGACGTCACCCATAGGATTCCGATAAGCCGCTCTGAAGCTTAAAGTAGGGGCGAGCTGGGCATCGCCATCTTGCGAGTCAATCCCGGATAACAGAAAATGGGCAAGAAGGCAGGATGTGGGCGGAGCTTAGGTGACACAATGACTATAGGTGGCAGATAAATGGCTATCCACCTGTAACTCAAAGTAACCACGCCCTTAATCATGCAGAACTTTAAGGCTTTATATAACGTAAACGAATGAGTTATACAAAAATTCACCCCCCTCACAGTTGTCATGATGGTCAAATTTAGCCGTATAGGCCAAAACCACAATTTGTACCAGGATGTAAACATGTTTTTTTCTGCTGTAAAGTTGGGAATTTTAACATGGGGCTCAATGAGATTTTGCTCCCTTCTGGAGCCTGTCCCTAGTGGCCAGTCGAGGAATTGCATTTAACATTACATCCGTATTGGCTTCAAGAGAGATCGCGGGAGGTTGCCGCTTGGAGATAACCACAACTTTAGTTTAAAATAAGAATTTTTTTTATCGTTCATAACTTCTGGGTAAAAATAGTGCAGACACTGGACAAAGATTCAAATTTGAAAGGCCTTCTAAAACCCAGTTTTCACGTTTGACTGGAAAAAATAAAGTGGGCTTTAGAAGGCATTTTGTTTCATGTCCTAAAGCTGCGGTGGGTTCAACCCAAAACAAATATTGTAATAATTGCTAAAAGACCCTGCTGTAAAAAAAATAAAAAATGCTCCAGTAATTGGTTCCCTTAAAACAGTCCTTTACTATTAACCGTGTAATAATATTTCCAGAATTCTCTGTGACACTTTTTTTCCTCATTTAAATTATGTTTCTTTTTAGTTTTTCTGTTATCAGTTAAATTACATTTCATGCTGTTAAATAATTTTGTATTGTATTATTTAGTGTCATGTGTTTTATCAACAATATATCAGTTAATAAAAAAATATTTTTACTGTGCGTTTAAGAGAAATCTGTGAAATGTATAAAATTTCAAAAATTCTGCTGCTATTTTTTAGCATACGTTTTTTTATGTTTACTAATTTGTATGGAGAGTTTGGCAATTGACTGAAGGAAAAATGTAAGAAAATGAAAACAAACAGGGCCACTGAGAAAGTATGTTTGCATCCATGTGTGGTTAGGGTCTAATCTGATCTCTGTTTGTAAGTAAAAACCAAATTAATTGCACTTTTACATGGGACAGGACTGTCCACTCTGGTCCTATACCCTCTTTTCTTAATTTAGCTAGTCGGCAGAGCTAGCACACTTCTCTGATTTAAATAACACTAACAATAGCAACTACCGCAGGTTTAGTTTTATGTTTTACGTTCTCAGATGTCCACTCAGATAGGTGGCATGTTAAGGGATGTGTGTGCGTGTGTTTGGTTAGCTGTGAGGAGAGATGACAGCCAGTCCATTCTGTCTCCTCCTGTATCACTGGGCTCTAATCCACGCCCTGCGCCTCCCCCTAATTAACACCAAATTACATGCAAATTTCACCAAATAAATGAGTTTTAAGTACTTGACAACCTGTCAGCCTTAGAATATTGAGCCATCCTGACGGCTAGATAAACAATCAACAATAATCACTCTATGCAAATTTGATATTTCCTACACAATTATCAAAAGAAAAAAAAATACTAAAAATATCCAGACACAAAGGCAGCTGGCATTTGGTCAGGTTTTGTGCAGATACGAATGCAAATGAAAAATTCTTTAGGATGTAATTGATTCAAACGGCGCTCGCCCCTCTGTCTTTTTTTATTGTTCTTTTCTTTTTTCCTCTCGTGTTTTTTTTTTCATCATTCGCACACACTCTCTCTCTTTCTCTTTATCTCTGCAGCTCCAATACACTGGGATAATGGCCAGTGTAGATGAGTGAATAAGTGAGAAAAGAAAAAAAAAGGATGGGGGGGGGGGGGGGGGAGACAAGAAGGATGAGAGACCCTTTAGTGCTTCTCTCATTTCATCTTTCAGGCAGTGAGTGATTGGAGGGGCAATAATATGTGCTTATTAACTGCTTTTGAAATGAATATGGAGCAACGCAGGCAGAGTGAGTGTGTTCATAGCCCACACCACAGCACTGAAGATCACAGCCAAACCCTCTTTCCCTGCGGTTAGGACTGATAACAATAAATCTGGTTGTTTAAGAACCAAAAAAAAATAAAAAAATAAAAAAAAATTAATTAACTAAAAAAAATGCAGGGCTGCATTTCCTTGAGAGAACTGTGAAGTATTCCTCTGTGGAATGCTGATGGAAAACTGGGAAAGGTGTTATCAGGAAGAGGGATGGAGATATGTTAGTCAAGGGGGGGGAAGGGGAAAGAGTGACATCTTGACCTCTATGCCCAGATTATAACATCCATTAGTTTGTGTTAAACACTGGCTGTTTCTCTCCGTATTTATCACTGACATCCTTTCCCAAGTGCATCAATGCAGTGTCACATCTCTTTCACTTCCTCAATATACCCATTACCTGTTTTAACCCTTATGGCCTCTCAACAAAGGAGTGCAAACAGGACACTCTACAGGCTAGGATCTCTGACACAACGTCTTGTTCTGGTCTCAAAGTGCAAGAAAATGAAACCGCATTTCCACTTCCAGAATGTGGGGTATTTAATTTTTAAATCTCTTCTTATTTTCTTAAAGTGTGGCTTCAACAGTTTTCAACCGTCTTTGTACCCAGCAAGCAATTTTGCTTTAAAATATGTCTAATAGCTGTCCACATTAGCTGTCTAGGCTAAAACAAGGCAAACATTTGGGCTGTCAGTAAAAATTTAATAGACGTCTAACCATAGCCCAAGATTAGACTAGTCATCTAGATGAACACGTTAAGGAAATGAAACCAAACACCTTGTAATCACCGTTGAATCTGCTTACATGATGGAATATCATACATCTTGCATGGTATTTTGGCAAAATGGATATGTAACCAAATTCAAAGTTATTTTGGCTAGAAGTGGATTAACCATAGCCGGACTATATCGTGTCTATAGACGATGAAATGATGGCTATTGCTTATGTCAGTAGTATTTGTAAATGAACAATGTTTACTTGTTCTCCTTGTTACCTTATGTAAAAATACATGTTTATTGCGGACCTTTGCTGACCTTTGCTGACCTTTGCACTGAATTTTTACATTTTTAAATTTTACCTTTAGGGTACAACAGATTGTCGCTGGGGCAGTACCTTTAAAATGATATCTTAGTACCCTTTCACCCTTAAAGGGTGCACATTAGTAGCCTAGATATCTAGACGCACCCTAGCGGCAGCAAATCTAATAGCAAATCTATCTTTCAATAAAATTCTGAGCTGGAAAAACCTAATTCTGGTCCGGCCAATCACATAGTGTACAGAGATCGGTGGGCGGGCTTAACATAATGACGGCAAAGTTGCGGCAGAGTAGAGGTCTTCAGGGGTCCAAACATTCGTACCCGAACCCGAAAAGACCCGCAATGTTCTACACAGAACCGACCTGGACCCGTCTATTATTTCAAAAACTGGACCCGGACCCGTGCAGATCCGAGAAATGCCAAAATTATAGTACCCGGGACCGACATGGACCCGTCTATTATTTGATAGCTGGAACCAAACCCGGCGGGAAGGCACAAAACCGACTGGACCCGACAATCTCATATTCCACTATAAACTGCTCTTAACTAGTTAATAACGATAACGATAGCTGTTGTCTCCCTTCCAGCCTACCTGATTGTGATGTATTACAATATTTCTCTGTAATTGTTCCAAGCATGCTTAATTCACTCATCATTTCAGCTGTAAAAGTCAACTTTATTTCAACTCGCATAATAACTTTGACTGTTTGCCCTTTTGAACTAATAACTATTGCTCGTTCAGGGCCGCTTACGTTAGCATTATTTATTTGCCATAATCTCTCTGAGCCGAGTCTGACTAGCAGAACTTAAAGATTAAACAAGACGGTTCATTCATATTATTTTTAAAGTCATTACAGTCACTGCGGAAGCTTGGGTTGCCATAGAAACATGACGCGCGCTTGAGACTGCACTTGCGAGTCGGCTGGAGCCACCTGAAATATGAGCTTTTCTACGCAATTTGAGCATCACAGAAAACATTCATGTGACAGTTCACCTGAGGTCTTGTTGCTGATTTGAAATATCTTCTTGAGTACATTATTACCGCATGCATTAAATCTGCCTGCTTTCTAAACGGCTGAGAGAACGCGAGCAAGAGAGAAAGAGAGAGCTTGTGTTTTTGTTGTATATTTCTAAACCTCATTTCCCGGCTCACACTTTTCTTATCCTAATTTAGCAATTTGCAAGTTACACAAAACACACAAGCCGTGCTGACTCTCATGGCCAGGTGTTCTCCGAGTCCGATCGACGTATTACATAGGCTACAACGTTAAACAGACCCGGGACCCGAAGTAATAGATTGGGACCCGACCAGGACCCAGCTGACAATTTCAAATATAGACCCGAACCCGTACGGATCCCGGGGCCACGGGTCTCGGTTGCCCCTTAAAGACCTCTACGGCAGAGTCTGCGTGCTTCTTGTAAACAAAGAAACTGGCGAACGGCGGTCTTTCGAATTGGCTTTGGCCACGACTCTAGAAGATTTGGAGTAAAGCTTTTCTTTGCGAAAAGAACAAAGAACGGCACTGAAATCATTCTTAAGAAGGGAATTTGTGTTCGGAGTTTTGCTGTCCGGATACGTCGAAAGTTGAATCTGTCAACTAGCTCCGCTTCACATTGCTCAGGTCAGTTGTGGCGCTATCCAATTGTGTGCAGAGGGCAGCCCGATCTCACGAAAAGGAGAAGTGTGCAATCTCGTGGCGTGCATATGATACACACTTTATGCCGTATTATACGCACAAACCACTCACCCCACCACCCTAATCCTACCCAAGAGAGTGTCATATACACGCCAAAAAAGTGTGTATCATATGCATGTGAAAAACTGCGTAGCATATGCATGCCAAAACTCATTTTGGCATATACATTCCACGATATTGCACACTTGTACTATTGATATGCATTACCATGTGATCGCGTTGGCAGAGGGAGTTTGAAAGACAACCGTTTGAGCCCTCTCAATGGTGAGTTCCCAGACCAAACACCTTGATGTGGGTCTGGCTTGTCAGGTTAGTAAATTAGTACATTAGAGTAGCAATATATTAGCCTAGAAATCTAGACGCACCCTAGCCGCAGCAAATCTAATCTGCCCGCGAGTGTCGTCTAGCAACTCTCAATACCCTTCTTAGCTGTAATTCCCAAACTCTTGCCGGGCCAATCATATCGTGTATAGAGTTGGTGGGCGGGGCCATAACGACGACGGCCGAGTTGCTTTTGCGTGCTTCTAGTAAACACAGAAACTGGCGAACGGCGGTCTTTCGTATCAGCTTTGACTGCGACTCCGGAAGACTTGGAATTAAGCTTTTCTCTGAGAAAAGAACAAAGAACGGCACTGAAGTCATTCTTAAAAAGGGAAGATGTGTTCGGAGTTTTGCCGACCAGATACGGCGTTTAATCTGTCAACTAGCTCTGCTTCACCTTCGTTACTCTGGTTGGTTGTAGCGCTATCCTATCGCGTGGAGAGTGAGTTTGAAAGACAACCGTTTATCCCGCCGCTCGGATTGAGCCCTGTCAATGGTGAGTTAACAGGCCAAACATCTTGATGTGGGTCTGGCTTGTCAGGCTAGCAATATATATCTTAAGGTACTATGAACCTTTTAGGTGTAAAAAGGTACAAAGATGTCTTTTTATAGGTACTGCCCCAGTGAAAAGCTGTTGGGCTTTCATGAAAACTGTACTTTGCCTTAAGTTGTCTACACTTTAAACAACATTTTGGTTAAAAAAAATGGAATACTATGGCAACAGCTTTCTTACCTGTATGCAATGGTTTTGAACAGAACAACAGTTGTCTCAAGGTAGCACTGATTTTATCAAACTGTACTCCAAAAAATATACTCTGGACTCTATAGGTCGTTTTTCAAGCACCTTATTATGACCAATATTTACATTTTAAAGTCATGCTAGCTGGCGTAAAAATAATGACAGTGTCGTGTTACGTCTGACATCATGAAATGTTACCAATCAAAATGCATGTTCATTTTAATGCAATGTGTGGACTTTTTACCACCATTTTTCATATTTCCATTTAGCATTTAACACAAATATTCATTTCAATTTACAACTACACCCACCCCATCCTTAAACCTACCCAGTGATCACAGTGCATACACACTTTATGAGCACGTGTTCCCTGGGATCGAACTCACGATTTCATGATCATATGTTGTTGTATAGTGCAACGCTTTACCAACTGAGGTACGCAAAACCTGAAATATTACGCAGATAAAAGGGAAACAAGCTTAAATGAAAGTCTCCTGCTGTCAATATACACTGTAAAAAAATTGTGTTGGTTTTTGTTGGTTTAACTTAAAAAAGTAAGTAATCTGGTTGCCTTAAAATGTTGAGTTTATTGAAATTAAAAATTTGAGTTGATACAATGAAGGAAATTTGTTTAATAAATAGAAACTCAAAATATTATTGTATCTGAACAACATAAAAAATTTGATAAATCATGAAAATAGTACTATTTGGCATGTTTCACTGCATCATCAGAAATAAAACACACACAATTACCCAATATGCTTACAAAATATTTTAAAAATATTTTAATAAAGGTTGTCGAATCTCAAAAAATGTTCATTGTATAAACTCAAAATTATTAGTTCAATGAACTCAAAATTTTAAGGCAACCAGGTAACTTTTTTTCTAAATAATTTTTTACAGTGTAGGAGCACAACTTTAGAAAACGCTCCCGTGCGTCGTATTTCATGAATTAAAATATTGTCGATAGGGGAAAATATTCCAAATAGTTCAGATTACTAAATAGTTTTAAGTAAATTCAACAAATTATTGGACATTAAGTAAAGCTTACTAAAAAGTCTTAGTAAGAACAGCTGTTGGATTTTACAGTGTAGGGAGTCACACCATGTGACATTTCACAACCTACCTAAACTTTACTGGCGATAAAAAAGTAAAATGATCTAATATTTAAAGAATATTTAAAAAATATTTTCCCCTTCATAATCTCAGATTTTTTGTTTTTCAACAGAAATACAGCGATTTTGTCATAGTCTTAAAGTTATTGTGCAGGATACTTTACAGCTTTAAGCTTAGACTTTGTGGTGCGCCAGTCTCTCTTTTTGCTCTTATTTACACATCTCATCTCCATCAACACCTCATCCTCACACCTGAAAACTCTTCATCACTGCCTGCACTCCTCCTCCTCACACCTGCACCTGTCTCATCCTCGCTCACTCTGTTTTCTGATTTTTATTTCTCCCTCACACCTAGCAATGCTCTCTCCATCACCCAGTGCTCCACGCTGGGTTCAAACGACTTTTAAAGGCAGGGGAAGCAGGGACCATCGCATTGGTGACGCAGCGTACCTAAAGGCCCATGCATAAACATGCCCGAGTAATACTCTTAAACGAGCAAGCATTCAAAACAGGACACATGTGAGATGAGCAGAAAGGGAGAGAGAAGGGTAGGCATGCCGGATGAGGGGTATTATCAATCATGGGCTGCTCTATTAATTCCATCAAGGCCTTGGCGCCCGCTGACATTATGACATGCCATGGGCCAGGCAGCGTCCCTGAGGTGGCTACATCATGCACAGCTTTTGAAATGCTAATGGCAGCATAACCTTAAACAGTGTGGCGAATTATCTCCATGCCTTCAAGTCGAGCACCCCTTTACCTTCTCTCCTTCTCCCCCTTTCTTCCCCCACACCGTCCTCTCCCCCGGCTGCCTGACCCCGCTGGCAGACAGAGACCGCTTGAGGAAGAGTCTGATAAAGGACAGGGAATATAGAGAAAAGACGACAATTGAAAGGGAGAGAGGTCGCCCCTTCCTGCAGAGCTGAAGATACTGACAATGCTGATGGTGAGCAGTGTGTGATTGTGTGCGTTCGTGTGTGTTTGCCTATATGTGTGAGTGAGATGACGCCCTTAATGAAGATGTCTCAAGGACATGTCCACACGCTCGAGGTTGGTTGCCGCTCCCTCTGGTCACTTGCCTGTCTGTAATTATTTCTGACTCATGAAGGTGACTGTGAGGGAGACACTTTCACACACACATATAGGAGGGTGTAACACACATACACATTTTCACATGCACTTACCAGTATCATTTTAGTGCCGTCACACAGTTTGTATGCTGTTATAGTTTTTAATTATTGATTTAATTATCTTAAAATTTTACATTTTTAAATTTTAATTTTAAAGGTGGGGTAAGTGCTTTCTGTTAACTATTGTTGTCATTTCAAATCACCAAAACAAACACGCCCCTATTTTGATAGCTCCGCCCCACACATACATAACCCAGGCAACGACTATGGCAGAATCTGAGCTTTACTAATCCAGGTCGAATAGTCAATGAAAACTCAACCCTTCCATCACAAAAACACAAACCGTTCTCATGAACAACTCGATAGAACACGAGCCGACAGTACAGCTTATGACATATTACAATTATGACCAGATGTGATGATGTGCACTGAGCGCACTCTTCTCACCATCATTATTAGACACGCCCCTTACTGCTGATTGGCTACAAGTTTGTTATTGGACTCGGCCCAACGGTTTTAAAATAACACCCCACCTTTAAATGTGTTTTTGCCATTTATTAAGTTGGCTTGGAAGAGCCAACTTACTGATATTCTAAATAAACTTATTATTATTAAGTTGGCTTGGAAGAGCCAACTTACTGATATTCTAAATAAACTTATTATTAGTGGTGCTTGCTTTAGCAAGGCATCACTATTGTTCTCCACCATACTTATTATTAGTGGTGCTTGCGGTAGCAAGGCATCACTATTGTTCTCCTCCATACTTATTAGTGGTGCTTGCGTAGCAAGGCATCACTATTGTTCTCCACCATACTTATTAGTGGTGCTTGCGGTAGCAAGGCATCACTATTGTTCTCCACCATACTTATTAGTGGTGCTTGCTTTAGCAAGGCATCACTATTGTTCTCCACCATACTTATTATTAGTGGTGCTTGCTTTAGCAAGGCATCACTATTGTTCTCCACCATACTTATTATTAGTGGTGCTTGCGTAGCAAGGCATCACTATTGTTCTCCACCATACTTATTAGTGGTGCTTGCGGTAGCAAGGCATCACTATTGTTCTCCACCATACTTATTATTATTATTATTCTTCTGGACACTTTTTTTGGCGCGCTTCTCCTCACACAAATTTTGTCAAACCCCAACCACTAAATAGCCAAAGTCGGCGGCCAATACGGGAATGGTGTGCTATATCTCTGCTAAGGGATCGGGGGTACGGTGTGCGCCCCAGGGGTGCAGAAGTAGCCCAAAAGTGCCATAGACGATTGATGGGGCGAAACTTTGACCCCTCGTAGCTCCGAGCAAGGATCTCAAACACACACATATATTACACGAAATTTGAAGGGGCTGATAGGATCTCTCAGCACACACATCTCAAAGGGGTGTAAGTTGTACCCCTGGGGTGCTAGAGCTCCCCAAAAATCGCAAAAAACCCCATTGACTTAACATGGGGAGGGTCGTCCCATGAAACGCATGCAACGCATGCGTTTCTCATTCAATGGTAAATCCCATAGGGATTTTGTATTGAGCATAGCTCTGCTTCACAGACTCACAGAGACAAGGGGGTGGGCCCAATCTACTCAGACAACCAATCACTATCTCAGGATCATGATGATGTTATTAAGCCACGCCCTAGCAACCGTTTAGAGCTCCCTAACAACCGATCCCATAGACTTCCATTGAAAGAGATCAAAGGGATATCTCTGGATAGGAGTGTCATAGAAACATGAGGGTGGGTTTGATTGACTCAGGGCATCAACGGCCAATCACAAATCACCCTCAACACCTCCTAGCCACGCCCTAGCAACCATTATTGAGCACCCTAACAACCCAAATCCACAGTGTGTATCTTCATATCTGAACATCATAGAGACACAGGGGTTGGTTTATATCATTCATACTTGCAAGGGGATTTTGGAGAATCGTTATGGGATGGTGCCAAGCCACTCCATAGCAACCAAACAGAGTACCTTAGCAACCGTTCAGATCTCTGCATCAGAAAATCGTACAGACACGGGGGTTGGTTTATATCATTCATACTGGCAAGGGGATTTTGGGATATCATTATGGGATGGTGCTAAGCCACTCCATAGCAACCAAACAGAGTACCCTAGGAACTGTTCAGATCTCTACATCAGAAAATCGTAGAGACATGGGGGTTGGCTTATATCATTCATACTGGCAAGGTGATTTTGGGGTATCATTATGGGATGCTGCCACTCCATAGCAACCACCCAGAATACCCTAGCAACCACATAGCAACGTCATAGCAACCACCCAGAACACCATAGCAACTGCCTAGCAACCACCTAGCATTGCCCTAGCAACCACCTAGAACACCCTAGCAACCGCCTAGCAACACCCTAGCAATGCCCTAGCAACCACCCAGAGCACCCTAGCAACCACCTAGCAACGCCCTAGCAACCACCCAGAACACCATAGCAACTGCCTAGCAACCACCTAGCAACGCCCTAGCAACCACCCAGAACACCCTAGCAACCGCCTAGCAACACCCTAGCAACGCCCTAGCAACCACCCAGAGCACCCTAGCAACCACCTAGCAACGCCCTAGCAACCACCCAGAACACCATAGCAACTGCCTAGCAACCACCTAGCAACGCCCTAGCAACCACATAGCAACGTCCTAGCAACCACCCAGAACACCCTAGCAACCGCCTAGCAACCACCCGGAATACCTTATCAACTGCCTAGCAACACCCTAGCAACGCCCTAGCAACCACCCAGAGGACCCTAGCAACCACCTAGCAACGCCCTAGCAACCACCCAGAACACCATAGCAACCGCCTAGCGACCACCTAGCAACGCCCTAGCAACCACCCAGAACACCCTAGCAACCGCCTAGCAACCACCTAACAACGCCCTAGCAACCACCCATAACTCCCTAGCAATCGCCTAGCAACCACCCGGAATACCTTATCAACTGCCTAGCAACCGCCTAGAAATGCCCTAGCAACCACCCAGGATACCCTAGCAACCACCCAGCAACCCCCTAGCAACCACCCAGAATACCATAGCAACTGCACAGCGAAGCCCTATCAACCAATCACAATACCTTAGCAACCACCCAACAATGAACTAGCAACCATCTACAATACCTTAGCAACCGCCTATCAACTCCCTAGTAAAAACCTTGAACACCTTAGCGACTGCCTTGCAACCACCCAGAACATTTAGCAACTGCATAGAAAATATACAGAAAATCTTAGCAACCACATAGCAACACCTTAATAACAACCTAAAACCTCTTAACAGTTGAGCAACACCCTTACATCCACCCAGTTTACTATAGCAACCACTTATCAAAACCCTAGTAATCATTTACATTACCCTAGTGACGGTGTAACAACTTTAAAAAAAATGTTCTGCTGTTTACTTAATACATTTAGGCATTCATTTTTTATAGATTTTTTTTAGAATGTGCATTCTTTACATATATCACACGTTATAATCTTATATACACCCCCTGTTGTATTATTTATATTATATTAATTAAAGAGGATGACGATTTCCTGCTTAATGTAAGTATAGCAGGGTGAACTTATATAAAGGTAATGGGAGTTATAATTTTTGGAAAAAACATTACTGTAATACAACTACTACTGATACTACTACTACTACTACTACTACTACCACTACTACTACTACTACTACTACTAATAATCATAATCATAATTATAATTATAATTATAATTATAATTATAATTATAATTATAATTATAATTATAATTATAATCATAATCATAATAATAATAAAATGTTCCACTTCTGAATTTACTAATTTTTCGTAAGAGGAAGCAAATACAGGGAGCTGGATTATGGCTGATAGAGGTGTCAAATTACCATCACTCTCTCAGTAAGTTTAATACAGACCTATCACTTTAAAAAAAAAAAAAAAACAGTATAACATAATATATTTGGAGTATGGTGATCGAAATGTACATTATTTTTATGATTTATATAACATAATTATTCAATTGTATGTCTTAATGTTCTCATCATCTTTAAAAAAGGCCCAAAGTGAAGAAAAAGTAATTTTATTGGTTGTCCAATCAAAGCTCGCTGCTGATTGGCTGGCGGCACCAACAAGCGGGAGCTCTGACTGAAGCTCGTTCCACTCTCATCTCCTGAGGTAAGCGAAATGGCTGTTCTCATATATGCTGCGCTATAAACCCTTGAAATGTCACATATAGCTCTTTATTTTAATATAATGTTATTACTATTAATCCTATTATAATATGAGGTATATATTTTATCGTTTTTGTTGACATTGAAGGTACCTTTTTGTCTGTAGATGGTAATGTGTATAACTTCAAGTAATTTCTATGGCTAGCCACTCATCTATTTTTGTGTGTAAAACATAAAATCATGTTGTGTGTGTGTTTGATTAATATAAATCCTTTAGCCTACATTCATGAGTGAGCTAGAAGTGTAACTTATGTTAACATTAGGCTGAACGTTTTTCACTTTGGCACTTATATTAAGCTGCAGCTTCCACGATGGTAGTGTATGTAATATGTTAGCCGTTTGTTGTATTTTACATGCATATATTACAACGAGAAGTGTCGATTGCTGCATTTATATCCGTTTTTGTCGATTAAAGCAAGTCGATTGACCGTGCATTGGTGAGTTTAGTAACGCTTTGTCCAATCGAATGCGGCTAAGTTAGTCACCGGTGAATAAATCCGATGAGGCCTCTGTTACACATTCGCTGACAGAGTTCTCTAATTATAAACAACAATGTGCAAATATATGATGTATGTAATTCACTGTGCAGTGTACATGGCTTTATTGAATACGACAGGAGTTTGTGTGAGAGCTTATGACTCGACAGAGTTGAACTTTTTGATTTCGCGCCGTGCGATCACGTGGTACATGCAGTAGAAGTCCGCGCTGTCGATTTGAATGGGGTGCGGCTCTATCCGCTCCCCACTTCACTAGTCAGGGCACTGACTTGGACATAAGTCAATGGGCTGACTCTCTTATCAGTGCCCTTACCACTGAACTAGGGAGTTGATTGAAACGCACCCTTGGGTTTGTGAAGAGACAGCCGCTTTGCTGTATTCGCAGCCATTTTGTTTTTCTTTAAATAGTAATGCATAACCTATGTGCATAACGCATTGATGTGGCGACATTCACATCGCCATTTTATTTTGGGAAGTGATGGAGAGATGACATTCATTTTCTTGTGCTATTCTTAAGTGTAACTTACCAATACGATATAAAATCACTATATTTTAGTTCAGTAATAGTTAGGAGATATTTTTTATTATACTACATAATATTTGTCCAATAATTATTGTCCATTCATGACATTGTAATGTTTTTATTACTTATATTACAATTACATAAAATGTATTTAGACATTTAAAGATTTTAAAGATTTTTAGAAATGAAATTAGCAACAACACAGAGACTTTAAAGCATAAATGTAAGAAAACAAAATCCAGTTTTATCTATCTTTGCCATTTAATTTAAAGTCACAGGGGTTGTAAGTGTGGTGTTGTAAGTCCCTTCTATGACTTTTCTTTCTCTGTTTCAGAATACTTTCACAAACCTTCCTGACCTTTGAGGTAAGACTTTAATTAGTGACATGACCACACATACAAAAAGATTTGACTTGATAAGGAAATAATTATAGTAAAAAAAAAAAAAAAAAAAATAGGGTCACAGAAACTATAAAAATTAAACCTGTTTTGATTATACCACAAATAATTAAGACCACAGCACCCATCCGTTCTCCAAACCACTTGTTCAATATAGAGATGCTGGAGCTTATCCCAGTATCTCTTGTGGTAAATCTGATAGGTGACCAGTTCATCTCATCTTTAGGCTGCATATTTGATATACAGCTTCTAAATTTTATTCTATATAGATAAAATATATAATTATTATTTAACATGCAAACAAGTTATGCATAGTTGACTTGAGTTAAGTTGTCATTTTGTTGCCATGTTCTTTTTCAGACTGACTGATCAGAGCACGACCTGCATCTTCTGCTGCACGCCTTGGTCAGTGTTAATATGGTTTAGAGCAATATTTTAAAAAAATATTTCATCACACCACCATAATTGTAGTTCCTGTGACCTAATATGTCCGTTTCTGTTTGTGTTTCTTTTTTAGGTTCCTTGTGTTCCTTGTGGAGCAGTTCATTTTTTCTTTCTACTTTTTTCACTTAAAGAAAAAACTAACTAACATTAAAGCTGTTATTGTAGTTTTTTTCTATAATCAACTTTCTTTTAAATAGAGCATTTTATTTTTTATATTTTAATAGACAGTTCTTTTATTTTATTTTTTACATTATAAATCTTAACTAGTTATTTTTCTGCTTATTCTTGTTATACTCTCTCATACATAGAGCAGTTAATTTTACTATACTTTTATTTGTTTTCTAAAAAAAAAAAAAAAAAAACCTTCACAAATACACAGTGTCTCTTTTATTGTTGTTTAACTGTTTTTTCTACCTGAGAGTACTGCAGGTTTTCTCTTTTCAGGTTCAACAGCTGTGACATCGGGAGAACCTTGAGAGTGAGTTAATCAGATAAATTTGTCAAGAATTTTTTTTTTTTTTTTTTTTGTCTGATTTCTTTTTCTTTCTTGATATTTTAAAGGATGCCGCGGAAAGGAAAGCGCTCTCGGGCTCAACAAATGCGTCGGCAAAGTGAGGACCTGAAGGATCAACCCTCCGTGGTTAAAAAGGTACTATTGATATTAGGGATGTCACATTACACACTCAATAATTCTCACACACAGTCACATACTCTTGCTATCATTTCTCTCACTATCACTCTCTCACTATGACTCTCACACACCATGACTCTCTGACACTCACTCACACAAATTCTCACACTTGCTCATTCTAACACACACACACACAGTCACTCTTACACTTAATCACACAGACACATTCAGTCTCTCACGTACACATACACACAAACTCACTCTCATACATACAGACAGACAGACACGCTCTTACACTCACTCAATCACACTCACATTCACTCTCACAGAAACACAAAAAATCATTCTCTAATTTTCACACACACAAACACACATACAAACATACTCTAACACACACACACACAACTCAGTTACACAAGCACATTCAATCATACACTCATTTACACATATACATCCATTCCCTCTCTCACACTCTCTCGCGCACACAGCCTCACTCACTCACTCACTCACTCACTCACTCACTCACTCACATATTTATTCACTTGTAGTCTCCCTCAGTCTCACACACACACACACACACACACACACACACACACACACACACACACACACACACACACACACTCAATTACACAAGCACATTCACGCCCTCGCTCACATACACTCTCACACAGTCTCAACTTTTAAATTCAGTCAACTCATACACAAATATGTCACATACACATGCATTTGCTCACACAGCAGCTCACACTCTTAAATTCACTCACACACAGTCTCACTCTTACATTCAATCACTCTCTCACACACATTTACTGACACATACTCGCAGTCAATCACACACTCACATACACATTTATTCACTCACTCTCACAGTCTCACTCTTACATTCAATCACACACTCTCACACATACACACTTACACTCTCACTCACACAGTCAATCACTCATTCAAACACACTCACACACTCACATTCATTCACTCTCACACACACATTCACACTCACTTACACAATGTCACTCACTCACTCACTCACTCATATACACACACACACACACACACACACACACACACACAGCCACATTCACTCACACAAACACATTCTATAACACTAATTCTGACAGTCTTGCTAAATCCATGAATGATTTATTTACAGGTTGAACAGGCAAGCACTGCGGCTGCTGTACCTCAGTCTTCGGGTCGAATGTTTGCGGAAGGTGGTGATAGGGTTTTGTCCGTGCAGGCGTCTCATTGTCAGAACGATATTAGGTATGATGTTTTCTCCAGGAATCATCAGTGCACGTGCGTCGCGTTGACGTTCTTAGCCAATCAAAACGAAGGTATTCAGTTTAAGATGCCTGACCTCGATAGAGTTTTAGAGGACGGGGACGCGTTGTACGTCGGCGTTAAAATGCAGCTTATTGCTGAACAGCGATTGAATCACGATCATCTCTCTATGGAGGAGGTACCGGTGACCGTGTCGTCGTTTAACCGAACACACAAGGTACAGAAGTCTGAAGTGATGATGGGATATCTACGAGCCAGAGGGACCCCTGACATGGAAGGGTGGTGGATTCCTCTCGCTGAAAGACTGCAGTGCCTCACAACCGATGTCAGCCATGCACTACTCATCGTTTCTCCAGAGTGCATCGCTGTGTTCAGAGACAGATGTGGAAGGTATGGATTCTTTGACTCCCACTCAAGAACTTCAGAAGGTTTGCCCCATCCTACCGGTCATGGAAGTGCTGTCATGTTGACTTTTACCCACCTAAGCGACATGATTGACAGACTCCTCAAGGTCTTCCAGGATCGTGGGGATAAAGTGACCTATGAATTCATGCCAGTGTCATTTGAACCCGAGCAACAGTCTGGGAAACTGCCTTCACCATCTGTTTGTGAACAGGCATCACAAGCGACTTTAGCTCCACAAGAAACGGGAACAAATGTTGTAGCCAAAATAAATATTGTTCGCTCAGGACCGATAAAACCGGATACGATAGATAAAAGAAATAAGCACAGGCGAAGAAAAGAAATTCGTAAAACTTTAAGAATTTCAAAACAAGTTAGAGAACCTAAGGACACAAAACCTTCTGCAAAAAAATCTTATGCAATTAGAAAACTCAAAAAAAGAGACTACGAGAGACAGAGGTATTTGACTTCTTTGCAATACCAAACAAATAAAAAAGCAGCAATTAGGATAAAGTATAATCAGAATGCTCGCATCCGAAACGAAAAGAAAGATTACATGATTAGACGGTATAGGACAGATGCTCTTTTCCAGAAGACAATGAAACATTATATGGTTAGGCGGTATAGTTCAGATACTAATTTCCAAAATAAAATGAAAGCGTACGTGGTTAAACGATACAACACGGATACTCTCTTTCAGAGTAAAATGAAAGAGTACATGGTTAGGCGATATAGGACGGATACTCTATTCCAGAGTAAAATGAAAGCGTATATGGCTAAGCGATATGCGGGTGACCCACAGTTTAGAGCACATCACATACTGCGATGTACGCTGCGCAAGACTGAGAAATGCGTCGGTGATGTCTCATATCGGATCCTGCATCGGTTGCAATGCGCACTCAGGATTAAAAGGAAATACAGACCGTACATCTGCTTTAGCCAGGAAACGCCGCAGCCTTTGGTTGGCCAAGCGATGGAGAGTGCCATTAATGCGTTCCGATGCAAGATTCGACATGGGCCAACACATGTCTGCACGGTCTGTCACAGAGCCCTGTTTCCAGATCAGGTCAAGGCCTGTAACAGATCGAATTACGTAAAAAACATTCAAGTTGCCGCGTCTTGCTTGACCGGGAAGTATGTCCACGCCTGTGATCGTGCCTGCTCAAGTCCATGCGTCGTTCCGCTAGAGAGAACAGAGGAGTGGATTTGCCACACGTGTGACAGCCATCTTAAAAGAGGCCACATGTCTTCGATCGCAGCAGCTAACCGACTGGAATTGCCACCCATCCCGGCGGAACTGCTCGAATTGAACGTCCTCGAACGCCAACTCGTCGCGAAAATTTTACCGTT
Source organism: Pseudorasbora parva (assembly GCF_024679245.1). Taxonomy (NCBI): domain Eukaryota; kingdom Metazoa; phylum Chordata; class Actinopteri; order Cypriniformes; family Gobionidae; genus Pseudorasbora; species Pseudorasbora parva. The sequence continues at coordinate 15,028,688 of NC_090183.1, read as the reverse complement.
TGCTAAAATAATTGCTTTACCCAAGGGAAGGCAGCGAGCGGTGCATGGCTCTGTTGTTTGTGTGCCCTCTGAAGTGGAGAAGACGGTTAACTCTCTCCCAAGACCTAGCAGTGAGTCCCAGCTGCTGCAGGTCAAGCTTAAGAGACACATAAATTTCAAAGGTTATCAGCACTTTCTTACCGTTGACATGCGTAACGTGCTTTCAGCTTTAGCGACGCTGAAAGCGATACATTCCGAGTACCGGGACATCTCCATAAGAGAAACGGCGACGTTCGACTTAGACAACGAAAACGACGACGATAGGGAGGAAGAACAACAACCGGTCGATGTTGCCGAGCGGGACGAGCAAAACGTTAGTGTAGAGGAAAAGGACGAACTCCGACCGGGTCTCACGTTAGACACGTGTATGCAGCCGCCTGACATCGCGCAAGAGATCATGTCGTACGGCGAGGGGGTTTTTAGCATCGCGCCTGCGCAAGGACAAAAGCCTGTCGGATTTTTCAAGATCCCTAAGCTGGAAGCCATGGCGTTCCCCGTTCAATTTCCGACCGGACAGAACACAATCGACGAGGCGAGACAAGTATCCATAAGTCCGAGTATGTATTTCAACGTCCGATTGTTCGGCGTGGATACTCGTTTCGCCAAAGATCAGAGCTACCTTTTCTTCGCGCAGTTTGTGACGGAAACGCAACTGGCTAGAAACAGCATGTCTATCCAGTTGCGAAAAGGTAAACCGGTAACTAGAGATGGCAGACGAATTTCAAACAAGCTGCTTCAAGATAATCGCGAAATCGAGCGCTTAGTCCACAACAGAGACGCCACGCGTTTTATGCAACCGTTGAGAGGCTCTCCAGCTTACTGGGAGAAAACTTTGAGAGATCTGCAGGCTATGATTAGACAGTTAGGGAAGCCGACGTTTTTTTGCACGTTCAGCGCAGCCGAAATGCGATGGCCTGAAATCATAACCGCGATCAAGGCCCAGCAAGGTGAACAAATCGACTTTTCCGAGCTCGACTGGAACACGAAATGCGACGTGCTCCGTAGCAACCCCGTCACGGTAATGCGCATGTTTGAGAAACGCGTCGACGCGCTCATGACTCATCTGCTGTTGTCGCCCGCCGAACCCATCGGTAAAGTCGAGGACTACTTTTACAGGGTTGAGTTTCAAGCTAGAGGAAGCCCACATATCCATCTCCTTGCTTGGATAAAGGATGCGCCGGAGTTTGAGAGCGAACAGGATAAGGAAGTGTGCGACTTTATCGACCGCTACATATCCTGCCGGTTGCCCGATTCCGACTCTGATCCTGAGCTTCATCGCATCGTCACCGAAGTTCAGCTTCACAGCCGGAATCACTCCAAATCTTGCAAGAAGGGAAATGTATTATGTAGATTTGGCTTCCCTAAGCTACCGGTGACTAGCACCACGATAACTCGTCCGCGACCGCCACGTCCCGAAGAAGAGGACGACGACGACGCGTCGGGAAGCTGCATGTTTGCGCCCCAAAACGGTAACGCTCGTCCCCAACCGCTGAACCCCGTCGACGAACAGAAGCGCAAAGACGACCGAAAAAGGGCGAAGCGACGCGCGGCCGAACTAAAAGCGATGAGCGACGCCAAAGACAAACTCAAGCCGGTGTGGGATTTGTTGAACGATCCCCAAGCCTCCTTCAACAGCCTGTCAGAGCTGCTGGCCCAGTGTAAAATGAGCGCGGACGATTACGCTAATTCCGTCGAGGCACTGTCCAATAACAACGTGATTTTGCTGAAGCGTGAGCCAAAGGAGGCTTGGGTGAACGGATACAATCCCGATTTGTTGAGGGCATGGAACGCCAACATGGACATTCAGTACGTTATTGATGCTTTTAGCTGCATCATGTACATGTTGTCGTACATTTCCAAGCCGGAGCACGAAATGGGCGAAATGCTAAAGAACGTCGTCAAGCACGTGCGCGAAAGTAACGTGAACGAGGAGGACGAAATGAAGCACATAATGCAGGCGTACTCCAAACATAGGCAGGTAAGCGCGCAGGAGTCCGTGGCGCGAACATGCAGCTTACCGTTAAAGAAGTGTTCGCGAAGCGTCGTGTTCGTGCCGACCGACGACGACGCGCTTAAGATGAGTCTCCCGATTAGCGCGCTACTAAATAAAGATCCCGATTCAGAGGACGTCTGGATGTCGGGGATCATCGATAAATACAGAGCAAGGCCTCGAACCCGAGAGTTCGAGATCATGTGTCTGGCCGATTTCGCTTCCGAATGCCGCATCGTTTACGGTCAACAAACGAAAGGGAAAAATGTTCACCGGCTGCTAAACGGTATGGGGTATTTCCAAAAAAGAAGCGTCGGTAAGCCTGCGGTTATTAGGTACGCGCGATTTTCAAAAGAAAAACAACCCGAAAAATTTTACGGTAGATTAGTCAAACTTTACATGCCCCATCGTTCCAACGAACAGTTAAAACCTCATCGATTTCCAACGTATGAGCAGTTTTACACTAGCGCATCCGTGGAGCTACCCACACACCCGGGTCTCCTGATGCCTGTTCGTGCCATCGTGCAAGCACGCCAAGAGAAATTCGAGAAAAACAGCGAAGAAGTCGACAAGGCGTTCGATCAGCTGCAACAGCAGGGACCGTCCGAGAACGCGTGGACTGCTTTTGCACCTGAAGTCGAAGTCGACCGCTTGGAGTGCGTTGCGGAACGAGAAGACGTTAATCCGGAGGGGGAGAGTGCTGTACAAGACGATGTTCCAGAATACCGCATTCTGGAACACGGAGACGGAGTTGTACCGCAAGTAGAGGAACCCCAGATGAGTGCCGAATTCGTTAGGGCGTTGTTTCGAAGTCTCAACGAGACGCAGGCAGCCATATTTTACACTGTCTGCCAGTGGTGTCAGCAGCGCGTGTGGGGTCAAAATCCAGAACCGTTTTACTACTTCGTATCGGGTGGTGCGGGTTGTGGCAAATCGCACGTCATCAAGTGCATCTACACGGAAGCGTCGAAAATTTTGAGACAACTGCCTCAAATCCGAGAGGAAGGGGATCTCTCCGTGCCCACGGTAATCTTGAGCGCGTTTACTGGAACGGCGGCGTACAATATTTCGGGCAAAACGCTGCATTCCTTTCTAAAACTCCCGCGGAACCTGAAACCGCCGTATCAGGGACTCGGGAATGCTCTAGATGAGCTGCGAGCTGTATTGCGCGACGTCCAAATTCTAATCATTGATGAAATCTCCATGATTTCAAAGGATCTTTTTGCCTACGTAAACTGGAGATTTCAGCAAATCAAAGGCAGCAAGAAACCTTTCGGTGGGGTCTCTGTTCTCGCGGTGGGTGACTTTTACCAACTGCCACCTCTGGGTAAAGCCAAACCACTGTGCGTCTTCGAAGAGGATGTTTTGGACTTCTGGAAAGACCATTTCCAGATGATTACCCTCACAGAGATCATGCGTCAGAAAGAGGACCTTGCTTTTGCCCAGCTTTTGAACCGGCTGCGTGTTAAGCCCAAGTCCGGCGACCTCCGAGAAGCCGATAGAGCGTTGCTACTTCAGGCCGTGAAGAACCCCGAAGACTGCCCGTGTGATGCACTGCACATATTTGCCACAAACAAGGAAGTCCACAGACACAACTCCGAAACAATCGACGCTCTTCACACTGACATCGTCATCGTAAACGCCGAAGACTACAGGAAGGACCCGAGGACGGGAGGGATGAAGAGGCAAATGAAGCCCGTCGTCGGGAAAAAAAACGACCTGCTCGACACCGTTAAAATTGCGCTGGGAGCGCGCATAATGGTGACCAGGAACCTGGACGTTGAGGAGGGACTCGTGAACGGATCATTCGGGAAGGTTTCAAATATTGTCCGTAAGACAAAAGATGGAACCGAGACCGTTCAGATGCTTGGACTGACGCTGGACAACCCGAACGCCGGCAAGAATCACCGCAGAAAGGTGCAAGGTGAAGACGACGACCTGGTGTACATCGAGAGGTCCGAGGAAAGCCTGAGGAAAGGAGTGGTTCGTCGCCAGTTCCCCATCAAGTTGGCCTACGCCTGCACGGCTCACAAAGTTCAAGGGATGACCATGCAGAGTGCCGTAGTGTCGCTTAAGAAGATTTTCGAGCCGGGAATGGCCTACGTCGCGCTCAGCAGGACGACCTCGCTCCGTGGACTGCACATCACGGACTTCAACGAGAAAAAGATTTATGCTGATTCTGCGGTCACGGCCTCGTTACGGAATATGACACGAGCGTCGTTTGGCGGAATCATGCCGCTTTTACAGAAGACGAGGGAGACTGAAGTGGATCAACACTTCAAAATCGTCCATCACAACACGGAGGGACTGTCATCCCACATCGAGGATATCCGAAGACACCACGAACTGCTTTTGGCAGATATTCTTTGCATGACGGAAACTCACCTGACCGGATCGTTCATTTCACCCCATCTGCAACTGCAAGGATACAACGCATTTATGCGAAATAGGCAAGTCTCCTACTCGACGCACCAAGAAATTGCAAAGAAAGATGGAGGTGGCGTTGTCATATTTTGTAAAGAGCATATTTCAGCTCAGCCTCGGCAATTTATACAAAATGTGACCGATCTGGAGTTTGTCGTCATCAAAGTGGATAGTCCCGTCCAATTGACGATCGCCGCCGTCTACCGGCCACCGAGCTATAGTCTCAAAGACTTTTTGGACAATGTGAAGAGCCTTTTAGATTATTTGGAGATAGCGGAAAAACATCCCGTCATTGTCTGTGGCGACTTCAACGAGGACCTCTTGGGTACAGGGAAAAAAGCGGTTTTGGAATTGTTCCAGTCAAAGGGATACGCGCAACTGATCACCACAGCAACGACCAAAAAACGCACACTCCTGGATCATATCTACGTCTCTCATCCGGATTTGTGCCTTCAGGCGGGTGTGTTACATAGCTATCATAGCTATCATAATCCGGTGTACTGCATTTTGCGTAGGTGAGTTTTTGTTGTAGATGGCTATTGCTGCGCGTTTTAGAATAGTATGCCATACGGAACCGTGGCCACTGATTGCGGCATTAACGTCAGCAGTGGGGCAGCAGCCTTTTAAAACCACGGGTTGGCGCGTATGGTCGTGTTGATAAGCCATACGGAACATAGTCACTGAAAAGTGGGGCTACGTCTGCCTATGCTATGGTTGGCGCGTATGGCCGGTTTGCAGTTTGATGGTGCGTCGAGGTTTTGTGACATTCGTTAACCAAAATAAGCGAATAATTTTGCGGAGTTCGGCTCGTATTAGCTACGTATTAGTAGTTCAGCAGCTCCAGGGAGGACACGGCGGCAGCGGCGGATCCAGTGAGGAGTCATGTGCCAGCTCCAGGGACGACACAGACAGTGGCAGTGAGACACGACGACAGGAAGGTAAAGCAATACATGGTAATGAACTGTTGTAATTTAATGTGTGTTGTGATTTTTGACCTTATAATACAAGTTTTACATTGAATTTGTGTTCAGTCTGTACGATTTGTGACAATTTGTATTTGATGCATTTTATAAAGTCCCCTTTTATCCTGTTGTTGATATGTGCAGGAAAAATTTGGAGACGACAGCAGTGCTGTCTGTGACCGGATATCAGTGTGCAGTACCATGTAAAGCTAAGTGTTTAAACATCTCACTTAAGTCACTGTACCACTGCACATCATAACCACATTAGGAGGAAACTGTTAAATCTAATATTGCTTTTGATGTTTTTCAGAAACCGGCCATTTGAAGTCAGAATGTCTGAGAAGAAGCTGGACACCAATATATGGACTCATTCCTTTCTGCAAGGTTTTGTGGTGAGTTTAATTTTATTTATCTCTTACATTTTTTTTTTAGTACTTCTACCAATATTCATTTCTCAATTTCATGCCCAGGGGACGGGACCAACATGTGTATGGCGTTGAGGACAACGCTGAAGACTGAACAAGCACAGCTAGAAGCACAGGGGTAAAGTATGTCAGCACTGCGGATGTCCATAATCAGGTTTGGTTCATTTAGTTTTAAGGTAATACAAATGCAAACAAATAATGTGTAATACTAAACTGTTTTTTTTTTTGTCTCCTTGTGTGCATGCGAGTGTGTATGCGTTTGTTATAGACTGTGCGTTTGTGTGTGTGTGTGTGAGTGAGTGAGAGAGTGAGTGTTAGATAAAGAATGAATGGAGAGTGAATGTTCCTTTCCAAGGATCGCCACCTTGTCGTTGGTGGAAAGGCTTGTGTGTTCCAGTGATCCCTAACGGCCGTTTCACACTGCAAGCATGAGCTTCACGTCAGCAAAACTACACACACACTCTGTGTGAATGCACTCTTTGCTCACACTGGAAAACATACACTGCTCATGCGCTGCTCAAGCTTGCAGTGTGAAACGGCTGTAAGAGTAAGCGGCTTGCTTAAGGGTGAGGTTCCAGACTAAGTGCGATCCAAATTGCCATTAATTAAATAAAAGTACATTTTGAACATAATTTCATGGTTTTGTCTTTCTTCATCATTTTATAATCAAATATTGTGTGACTGTTGCATGCAAAATTATCCATTCAATTCTCAGTTTCCAATAGGCATACTTGTGCATTACATCAACATCTGACGTTTGTGATAATTTGGTAAATGACCAGCCATAGTAATGAAATTGAGAGTCATGTTTAATGCTTATCATCCTTAGATCAACTATAATACATTCCTGGGATTCCTCATGTAAGTGAATCGGTACACATGTCCATTTTGTAAATGTATGCTCCTGAATGTGATGGTGAGAAAAAAAATAATAAGTTCTGGGTTTAAATCTGATGCTGTATAGTATTTCCTCAGTAAAACTAATTTACCAGCCTCAATTAATAATACATTTTGAACTACAGAGATCCAGGTTTAGTGACAGATGGTCCTTTAAAATGGCTTTTTATATACTTGTTATATACATGTCTATGCTTCAAACTAATTTAAAATCACATATCCAATGAGTATTTGTTCAGTGTTCACTGCACAATAAAACATCCATCAGTCTTACTTCATGCTAACAAACTATCATTTGACAAATGTAAGACACTACACCTTTGATATTGCTATGGCAGTAATGAGCATGCCCATTCTAAATGGTGTTTTAATCCTGAAGTGTGCATAAATGGAGACATATTGATAGATTTAGGCATAAAACCAAAGAAACATGAAGCTAATAAATATACAATTACAATATAATATAATTTCCATGCATTTTTGGGTCATTTTACTGCAATAAAGGATGTTTAAATAGCAACCAGGTATGTAATACTGTAACAAGTAGAATTGGGTACTGTCCCTTTAAGGCGGAACGTGCGTTCACTCCGTAGATGGAGCGCGAGCTGTGAGCATCGCGTGTCTCTGAATATGTATTTCTCTTTGCTGTTTATTTCTCTTTTCAGTAACGCAGTTGTCAGTAAAGTGTTGCAAACTGCCCCATGTGAAAAAATTCCTCTCTTTTTTTCCATATTCTGTCCGTCTGAGATGTCGTTACCATGACGCGTTGCTATGGCCCAACATAACACACAAACACTCCCAAGTTGAGCTTAACTGCTCATTCTGACACTGCCTCTATTTTCTTTCTTTTTTACAATTATTCTACTCATTATAAAAGTAAAACATAATGTGTTTGTATCTATAGTCCTTTAACATAAGTGTAATCATGCTGTCTGCTTAGGGCAACGGTTGTTTTCTTTTAATACCTATTATCGCCTGAACTCTATGTGCAATCTAGTGGCGCAGTCAGTTAAGCGGGTGGTTTACGGTGCATCGTTTTGACGTGATTGACACGGCTTCGAATCCGGGTTCGGCAGAGTTTGCTCCTTTCCCTTTTGTCATCAAATATCACACTGGAAAGGTATTTGCTTTCAATAAAAAATGATGGCAATTAACACACACAATCATTGTTGGGCTCTTTTGACTCAGACTGGTAAATAGCCTTTAATTAAATATCACACACAATATCATATAGGGTGTGCTTGACATACATGTTGCAGTCACTTGCAATAACAGGGCCCCGAGTTTTGCCACGGCAAGCACCACTCACAATTTCTTCAGGAATTGTACTTTCTAGTTATTATTATTATTATTCTTCCGACCACGTATTTCGGCGCGCTTCTCCTCACACAAATTTTGTCAAACCCCAACCACTAAATAGCCAAAGTCGGCGGCCTATACGGGAATGGTGTGCTATATCTCTACTAAGGGATCGGGGGTACGGGGTGCGCCCCAGGGGTGCAAACGTAGCCCAAAAGTGCCATAGACGATTGATGGGGCGAAACTTTGACACCTCGTAGCTCCGAGCGAGGATCTCAAACACACACATATATTACACGAAAATTGAAGGGGCTCATAGGATCTCTCAGCACACACATCTCAAAGGGGTGTAAGTTGTACCCCTGGGGTGCTAGAGCTCCCCAAAAATCGAAAAATTGTCCCATAGACTTAACATGGGGAGGGTTGACCCATGAAACGCATGCAACGCATGCGTTTCTCCTACTATGGTAAATCCCATAGGGATTTTGTATTGAGCATAGCTCTGTTTCACAGACTCACAGAGACAAGGGGGTGGGCCCAATCTACTCAGACAACCAATCACTATCTCAGGATCATGATGATGTTATTAAGCCACGCCCTAGCAACCGTTTAGAGCTCCCTAACAACCGATCCCATTGACTTCCATTGAAAAAGATCAAAGTTATGTCTCTGGATAGGAGTGTCATAGAAACATGGGGGTGGGTTTGATTGACTCAGGGCATCAACGGCCAATCACAAATCACCTTCAACACCTCCTAGCCACTCCCTAGCAACCATTATCAAGCACCCTAACAACCCAAATCCACAGTGTATATCTCCACATCTGAACATCATAGAGACACGGGGGTTGGTATATATCATTCATACTGGCAAGGGGATTTTGGGGAATCATTATGGGATGGTGCCAAGCCACTCCATAGCAACCAAACACAGTACCCTAGCAACCGTTCAGATCTCTGCATCTGAAAATCGTACAGACACGGGGGTTGGTTTATATCATTCAGACTGGCAAGGGGATTTTGGGATATCATTATGGGATGCTGCCAAGCCACTCCATAGCAACCAAACAGAGTACCCTAGCAACTGTTCAGATCTCTGCATTAGAAAATCATACAGACATGGGGGTTGGTTTATATAATTAATACTGGCAAGGTGATTTTGGGGTATCATTATGGGATGTTGCCACTCCATAGCAACCACCCAGAATACCCTAGCAACCACATAGCAACGTCATAGCAACCACCCAGAACACCATAGCAACTGCCTAGCAACCAACCAGAACACCCTAGCAACCACCTAGCAACACCCTAGCAACGCCCTAGCAACCACCCAGAACACCCTAGCAACCACCTAGCAACGCCCTAGCAACCACCCAGAACACCATAGCAACCGCCTAGCAACCACCTAGCAACGCCCTAGCAACCTCCCAGAACACCCTAGCAACCGCCTAGCAACGCCCTAGCAACCACCCAGAACACCCTAGCAACCGCCTAGCAACCACCAAAAACACCCTAGCAACCACCTAGCAACATGCTAATTGTGTTAGCATCATGCTAATCATGTTAGCATCATGCTAGCAACATGCTTATCATGTTAGCATCATGCTAGCAACATGCTAATCATGTTGCTAGCATCATGTTAATCATATTAGCATCATGCTAACAACATGCTAATCATGTTAGCATCATGCTAGCAACATGCTAATCATGTTAGCATCATGCTAGCAACATGCTAATCATGTTAGCATCATGCTAGCAACATGCTAATCATGTTAGCATCATGCTAGCAAAATGCTAATCATGTTGCTAGCATCATGCTAATCATGTTAGCATAATGCTAACATCATGCTAATCATGTTAGCATTATGCTAGCAACATGCTAATCATGTTAGCATCATGCTAACATCATGATAATCATGTTAGCATAATGCTAACATCATGCTAATCATGTTAGAATCATGCTAGCAACATGCTAATGATGTTAGCATCATGCTAATAACTTGCTAATCATGCTGCTAACAACATGCTAATCATGTTAGCATCATGCTAGCAACTTGCTAATCATGCTAACATCATGTTGCTTGGCTTTTTTCTATCACAAATGCCACAGGGCCCGGAGTTTTGCCACGGCAAGCACCACTCACAATTTCTTCAGGAATTGTACTTTCTAGTTATTATTCTTCCACCGCACACGTATTTTGGCGCGCTTCTCCTCACACAAATTTTGTCAAACCCCAACCACTAAATAGCCAAAGTCGGCGGCCTATACGGGAATGGTGTGCTATATCTCTGCTAAGGGATCGGGGGTACGGGGTCCGCCCCAGGGGTGCAGAAGTAGCCCAAAAGTGCCATAGACGATTGATGGGGCGAAACTTTGACCCCTCGTAGCTCCGAGCGAGGATCTCAAACACACACATATATTACACGAAAATTGAAGGGGCTAATAGGATCTCTCAAAACACACATCTCAAAGGGGTGTAAGTTGTACCCCTGGGGTGCTAGAGGTCCCCAAAAATCGAAAAATTGCCCCATAGACTTAACATGGGGAGGGTTGCCCCATGAAACGCATGCAACGCATGCGTTTCTCCTACTATGGTAAATCCCATAGGGATTTTGTATTGAGCATAGCTCTGTTTCACAGACTCACAGAGACAAGGGGGTGGGCCCAAACTACTCAGACAACCAATCACTATCTCAGGATCATGATGATGTTATTAAGCCACGCCCTAGCAACCGTTTAGAGCTCCCTAACAACCGATCCCATTGACTTCCATTGAAAAAGATCAAAGTTATATCTCTGGATAGGAGTGTCATAGAAACATGGGGGTGGGTTTGATTGACTCAGGGCATCAACGGCCAATCACAAATCACCTTCAACACTTACTAGCCACTCCCTAGCAACCATTATCAAGCACCCTAACAACCCAAATCCACACTGTGTATCTTCACATCTGAACATCATAGAGACACGGGGGTTGGTATATATCATTCATACTGGCAAGGGGATTTTGGGGAATCATTATGGGATGGTGCCAAGCCACTCCATAGCAACCAAACACAGTACCCTAGCAACTGGTCAGATCTCTGCATCAGAAAATCATACAGACACGGGGGTTGGTTTATATCATTCAGACTGGCAAGGGGATTTTGGGATATCATTATGGGATGCTGCCAAGCCACTCCATAGCAACCAAACAGAGTACCTTAGCAACTGTTCAGATCTCTGCATTAGAAAATCATACAGACATGGGGGTTGGTTTATATAATTAGTACTGGCAAGGTCATTTTGGGGTATCATTATGGGATGTTGCCACTCCATAGCAACCACCCAGAATACCCTAGCAACCACATAGCAACGTCATAGCAACCACCCAGAACACCATAGCAACTGCCTAGCAACCACCCAGAACACCCTAGCAACCGCCTAGCAACACCCTAGCAACGCCCTAGCAACCACCCAGAACACCCTAGCAACCACCTAGCAACGCCCTAGCAACCGCCCAGAACACCATAGCAACTGCCTAGCAACCACCTAGCAACGCCCTAGCAACCTCCCAGAACACCCTAGCAACCGCCTAGCAACGCCCTAGCAACCACCCAGAACACCCTAGCAACCGCCTAGCAACGCCCTAGCAACCATCCAGAACACCATAGCAACCACCTAGCAACATGCTAATCATGCTAGCAACATGCTAATCATGTTAGCATCATGCTAGCATAATGCTAATCATGTTAGCATTATGCTAGCAACATGCTAATCATGTTGCATTATGCTAATCATGTTGCTAGCATGATGCTAATCATGTTAGCATCATGCTAACATGATGCTAATCATGTTAGCATTATGCTAGCAACATGCTAATCATGTTAGCATCATGCTAACATCATGCTAATCATGTTAGCATCATGCTAACAACTTGCTAATCATGTTAGCATTATGCTAGCAACATGCTAATCATGTTAGCATCATGCTAGCAACATGCTAATCATGTTGCTAGCTCTATGCTAATCATGTTAGCATCATGCTAACAACATGCTAATCATGTTAGCATCATGCTAGCAACATGCTAATCATGTTAGCATCATGCTAGCAACATGCTAATCATGTTAGCATCGTACAAACCACATGCTAATCATGTTAGCATTATGCTAATATTTTGCTTATTCTATGCTAACAACATGCTATTCATGTTAGCATCATGCTAACATCATGTTGCTTGGCTTTTTTCCATCACAAATGCCACAGGGCCCCGAGTTTTGCCACGGCAAGCACCACTCACAATTTCTTCAGGAATTGTACTTTCTAGTTATTCTTATTCTTCTGGTCACGTATTTCGGCGCGCTTCTCCTCACACAAATTTTGTCAAACCCCAACCACTAAATAGCCAAAGTCGGCGACCTATACGGGAATGGTGTGCTATATCTCTGCTAAGGGATCGGGGGTACAGGGTCCGCCCCAGGGGTGCAAACGTACCCCAAAACTGTCATTGACAATTGATGGGGCGAAACTTTGACCCCTCGTAGCTCCGAGCGAGGATCTCAAACACACACATATATTACACGAAATTTGAAGGGGCTGATAGGATCTCTCAGCACACACATCTCAAAGGGGTGTAAGTTGTACCCCTGGGGTGCTAGAGCTCCCCAAAAATCGAAAAATTGCCCCATAGACTTAACATGGGGAGGGTTGCCCCGTGAAACGCATGCAACGCATGCGTTTCTCCTACTATGGTAAATCCCATAGGGATTTTGTATTGAGCATAGCTCTGCTTCACAGACTCACAGAGACAAGGGGGTGGGCCCAATCTACTCAGACAACCAATCACTATCTCAGGATCATGATGATGTTATTAAGCCACGCCCTAGCAACCGTTTACAGCTCCCTAACAACCGATCCCATTGACTTCCATTGAAAAAGATCAAAGTTATATCTCTGGATAGGAGTGTCATAGAAACATGGGGGTGGGTTTGATTGACTCAAGGCATCAACGGCCAATCACAAATCACCTTCAACACCTCCTAGCCACTCCCTAGCAACCATTATCAAGCACCCTAACAACCCAAATCCACAGTGTATATCTTCACATCTGAACATCATAGAGACACGGGGGTTGGTTTATATCATTCATACTGGCAAGGGGATTTTGGGGAATCATTATGGGATGGTGCCAGGCCACTCCATAGCAACCAAACAGAGTACCCTACCAACTGTTTAGCAAGACCTATATCTCTGCATTAGTACATCATAGAGACACGGGGGTTGGTATATATCATTCATACTGGCAAGGGGATTTGGGGGAATCATTATGGGATGGTGCCAAGCCACTCCATAGCAACCAAACAGAGTACCCTAGCAACTGTTTAGATCTCTGCATTAGAAAATCATAGAGACATGGGGGTTGGTTTATATCAATCATACTGGCAAGGTGATTTTGCAGTCTCTTGCAATAACCGGGCCCCGAGTTTTGCCACGGCAAGCACCACTCACAATTTCTTCAGGAATTGTACTTTCTAGTTAGTGGTGCTTGCGGTAGCAAGGCATCACTATTGTTCTCCACCATACTTATTATTATTATTATTATTCTTCTGGCCACTTATTTTGACGCGCTTCTCCTCACACAAATTTTGTCAAACCCCAACCACTAAATAGCCAAAGTCGGCGGCCTATACGGGAATCGTGTGCTATGACTTTTATAAGGGATCGGGGGTACAGTGTGCGCCCCAGGGGTGCAAACGTAGCCCAAAAGTGCCATAGACGATTGATGGGGCGAAACTTTGACCTCTCGTAGCTCCGAGCGAGGATCTCAAACACACACATATATTACACGAAATTTGAAGGGGCTGATAGGATCTCTCAGCACACACATCTCAAAGGGGTGTAAGTTGTACCCCTGGGGTGCTAGAGCTCCCCAAAAATCGCAAAAAAGCCCCATTGACTTAACATGGGGAGGCTCGGCCCATGAAACGCATGCAACGCATGCGTTTCTCATTCAATGGTAAATCCCATAGGGATTTTGTATTGAGCATAGCTCTGCTTCACAGACTCACAGAGACAAGGGGGTGGGCCCAATCTACTCAGACAACCAATCACTATCTCAGGATCATGATGATGTTATTAAGCCACGCCCTAGCAACCGTTTAGAGCTCCCTAACAACCGATCCCATTGACTTCCATTGAAAAAGATCAAAGTTATATCTCTGGATAGGAGTGTCATAGAAACATGGGGGTGGGTTTGATTGACTCAGGGCATCAACGGCCAATCACAAATCACCTTCAACACCTCCTAGCCACTCCCTAGCAACCATTATCGAGCACCCTAACAACACAAATCCACTGTGTATATCTCCACATCTGAACATCATAGAGACACGGGGGTTGGTTTATATCATTCATACTGGCAAGGGGATTTTGGGGAATCATTATGGGATGGTGCCAAGCTACTCCATAGCAACCAAACAGAGTACCTTAGCAACCATTCAGATCTCTGCATCAGAAAATCATAGAGACACAGGGGTTGGTTTATATCATTCATACTGGCAAGGGGATTTTGGGGAATCATTATGGGATGGTGCCAAGCCACTCCATAGCAACCAAACAGAGTACCCTAGCAACTGTTTAGATCTCTGCATTAGAAAATCATAGAGACATGGGGGTTGGTTTATATAATTAGTACTGGCAAGGTCATTTTGGGGTATCATTATGGGATGTTGCCACTCCATAGCAACCACCCAGAATACCCTAGCAACCACATAGCAACGTCATAGCAACCACCCAGAACACCATAGCAACCGCCTAGCAACCACCTAGCAACGCCCTAGCAACCTCCCAGAACACCCTAGCAACCGCCTAGCAACACCCTAGCAACCACATAGCAACCACCCAGAACACCCTAGCAACCACCTAGCAACGCCCTATCAACACCCTAGCAACGCCCTAGCAACCACCCAGAACACCCTAGCAACCACCTAGCAACGCCCTAGCAACCACCTAGCAACGCCCTAACAACCACCCAGAACACCCTAGCAACCGCCTAGCAACCACCTAGCAACCACCCAGAACACCCTAGCAACCACCTAGCAACACCCTAGCAACTTCCTAGCAACCTCCCAGAACACCCTAGCAACCACCTAGCAACCACCCAGAACACCTTAGCAACCACCTAGCAACACCCTAGCAACGCCCTAGCAACCACCCAGGATACCCTAGCAACCACCCAGCAACCCCCTAGTAAACAGCTAGAAAACCCTAGCAACTGCCTAGCAATGCCCTAGCAACCACCCAGCAACCCCCTAGCAACCACCCAGAATACCATAGCAACTGCGCTGCGATGCCCTATCAACCAATCACAATACCTTAACAACCACCCAACAATGAACTAGCAACCATCTACAAGACCTTAGCAATCGCCTATCAACTCCCTAGTAACAACCTTGAACACCTTAGCAACTGCCTTGCAACCACCCAGAACATTTAGCAACTGCATAGAAAATATACAGAAAATCTTAGCAACCACATAGCAACACCTTAATAACAACCTAAAACCTCTTAACAGTTGAGCAACACCCTTACATCCACCCAGTTTACTATAGCAACCACTTATCAAAACCCTAGTAATCATTTACATTACCCTAGTGACGGTGCAACAACTTTTAAAAAAATGTTCTGCTGTTTACTTAATACATTTAGGCCTTCATTATTTATAGATTTTTTTAGAATGTGCATTCTTTACATATATCACACGTTATAATCTTATATACACCCCCCGTTGTATTATTTATATTATATTAATGAAAGAGGATGACGATTTCCTGCTTAACGTAAGTATAGCAGGGTGGACTTATATAAAGGTAATGGGAGTTATAATTTTTGGAAAAAAACATTACTGTAATACTACTACTACTACTACTACTACTACTACTGCTACTGCTACTACTAATACTACTACTACTACTACTACTAATAATAATAATAATCATAATCATAATCATAATAATAAAATGTTCCACTTCTGAATTTACACATTTTTATAAGAGGAAGCAAATACAGGGAGCTGGATTATGGCTGATAGAGGTGTCAAATTACCATCACTCTCTCAGTAAGTTTAATACAGACCTATCACTTTAAAAAAAAAAAAAAAAGCCAGTATAAAATAATATATTTGGAGTATGGTGATCGAAATTTACATTATTATTATGATTTATATAACATAATTATTATATTGTATGTCTTATTGTTCTCATCATCTTTAAAAAAGGCCCAAATTGAAGAAAAAGTCATTTTATTGGTTGTCCAATCAAAGCTCGCTGCTGATTGGCTGGCGGCACCAACGAGCGGCAGCTCTCACTGAAGCTCGTTCCACTCTCATCTCCTGAGGTAAGCGAAATGGCTGTTCTCATACATGCTGCGTTATAAACCCTTGTAATGTCACATATAGCTTTTTATTTTAATATAATGTTAGTACTATTAATCCTATTATAATATGAGGTATATATTTTATCGTTTTTGTTGACATTGAAGGTACCGTTTTGTCTGTAGATGGTAATGTGTATAACTTCAAGTAATTTCTATGGCTAGCCACTCATCTATTTTTGTGTGTAAAACATAAAATCATGTTGTGTGTGTGTGTTTGATGAATATAAATCCTTTAACGTTAGCCTACATTCATGCGTGAGCTAGAACTGTAAGTTATGTTAACATTAGGCTGAACGGTTTTCACTTTGGCATTTATATTAAGCTGCAGCTTCCACGATGGTAGTTTGTGTAATATATTAGCCGTTTGTTGTATTTTACATGCATATATTACAACGAGAAGTGTCGATTGCTGCATTTATGTCCGTTTTTGTCGATAAAAGCAAGTTGATTGACAGTGCATTGGTGAGTTTAGTAACGCTTTGTCCAATCGAATGCGGCTAAGTTAGTCACCGGTGGATAAATCCGATGAGGCCTCTGTTACACATTCGCTGACAAGAGTTCTATAATTTTAAACAACAATGTGCAAATATGATGTATTTAATTCACTGTGCAGTGTACATGACTTTATTGAATTCGACAGGAGTTTTTGCGAGAGCTTATTACTTGACAGAGTCGAACTTTTGATTTTCGCGCCGTGCGATCACGTGGTAAATGCAGTAGAAGTCCGCGCTGTCGATTTGAATGGGGTGCGCTCAATCCGCTCCCTAGTGCACTAGTCAGGGCACTGACTTGGGACATAAGTCAATGGCCTGACTCACTCATCAGTGCCCGCACTACTGAACTGGGAAGCTGATTGAGATGCGCCCTGTGTTTGAGTAGAGACAGCCGCTTCGCTGTATGCGCAGCCATTTTGTTTTGTTTTTAATAGTAATGCATAACCTATGTGCATTGATATGAACGCATTGATGTGGCGACATTCTCAGCGCCATTTTACTTTGGGGAGTGGTGATGGAGAGATGACATTAATTTTCTTGTGCTATTCTTAAGTAGAGCTTATCAATACAATACAAAATCACTAGATTTTAGTTCAGTAATAGTTAGGAGATATTTTTATTGTAATACATAATATTTGTCCAATGATTATTGTCAATTCATGACATTTTAATGTTTTTATGATTTATATTCCAATTATATAAAATGTATTTAGACATTTTAAATATTTTTACAAATGGAATTAGCAACAACACAGAGACTTTAAAGCATAAATGTAAAAAAAAGTGTCCAGTTTTATCAATCTTTGCCATTCAATTTAAAGTCACAGGGGTTGTAAGTGTGGTGTTCACTTTTATGACTTTTCTTCCTCTGTTTCAGAATATTGTTTGACAAACCTTCCTGACCTTTGAGGTAAGACTTTAATTAGTGAAATGGCCACACATACAAAAAGGTTTGACTTGATAAGGAAATAATTATAGTTAAAAAAAAAATATTAGGGTCACAGAAACTATTAAAATTAAAATTGTTTTGATTATACCACAAATAATTAAGACCACATCACCCATCCGTTCTCCAAACCACTTGTTCAATATAGAGATGCTGGAGCTTATCCCAGTATCTCTTGTGGTAAATCTGATAGGTGACCAGTTCATCTCATCTCTAGGCTGCATATTTGACATACAGCTTCTAAATTAGATTCTATATAGATAAAATATATAATTATTATTTAACATGCAAACAAGTTATGCATAGTTGACTTGAGTTAAGTTGTCATTATGTTGTCATTGTTCTTTTTCAGACTGACTGATCAGAGCACGACCATCATCTTCTGCTGCACGCCTTGGTCAGTGTTAATATGGTTTACAGTAATATTTTTTTAAAAGTATTTCATCACACCACCATAATTGTAGTTCCTGTGACCTAATATGTCCGTTTCTATTTGTGTTTCATTTTTAGGTTCCTTGTGTCTTGCTGTTTTCCACGGGGAGCAGTTCATTTGTTCTTTCTACTCTTTTTACTTAAAGAAAAAAAAACACATTAAAGCTGTTATTGTAGTTTTTTTCTATAATCATCTTTCTTTTAAATAGAGCATTTTATTTTTTATTTTAATAGACAGTTCTTTTTTTCTTTTTTCTTTTAAATTACATTTATAAATCTAACTAGTTATTTTTCTGGTTATTCTTTGTTATACTCTCATACAGTTCATTTTACTATACTTTCATTGTTGCTTTCTTTATAAAAAAAACAAAAAAACAAAAAAAACACACAAATACACAGTATAAATCTAGCATTACACTTTTATTGCTGTTTAACTGTTTTTTCTACCTGAGAGTACTGCAGGTTTTCTCTTTTCAGGTTCAACAGCTGTTACATCGGGAGAACTTTAAAAGTAAGCCCCTATTAAAGTGAGATTGTCCTGTTAAAAGGAATTTGACTAATAAAGAAGGGTATTTCAATATGCATTACTTGAGGATTACAAATAAATCGATGGTTACTTTTGATGATATGATACTCTGGTTTTTATAATTACCTCACTCAAATGAGTTAATCAGATAGTTTTGTCAAGAACAATTTTTTTTTGTCTAATTTCTTTTTATTTCTTGATATTTTAAAGGATGCCGCGCAAAGGAAAGAGATCTCGGGCTCAACAAATGCGTTGGCAAAAGGAGGACCTGAAGGATCAACCCTCCACGACTAACAAGGTACTGTTGATGTTGTCAAATTACACACTCGTTCATTCTCTCACACACTCACACACTATTGCTATCACTCTCTCTCACTATCACTCTCACACACCATCACTCTGACACTCACTTACTCTCTCACTCATTTATTCATTCTCACACGCTCATTCTTACACTCAGATACATTCAATCAGTCACTCACACACTTATTCATTCTCTCTCTCTCTCTCTCTCTCTCTCTCTCTCTCTCTCTCACGCACACACACTTATTCTTACACACACACACTTATTCTTACACACACACACACACACTTATTCTTACACACACACACACACACACACACTTATTCTTACACACACACACACACACACACTTATTCTTACACACACACACACACACACACACTTATTCTTACACACACACACACTTATTCTTACACACACACACACACACTTATTCTTACACACACACACACACACACACACACTTATTCTTACACACACACACACACACTTATTCTTACACACACACACACACACATACACTTATTCTTACACACACACACACTTATTCTTACACACACACACACACACACACACACACACACACACACACACTTATTCTTACACACACACACACACACACACACACATACACTTATTCTTACACACACACACACACACACACACACACACACACACACACACACACTTATTCTCTCTCACTCACACACACACACACACTTATTCTCTCACATACACAATTATTCATTCTCTCTCTCTCTCTCTCTCTCTCTCTCTCTCTCTCTCTCTCTCTCTCTCTCTCTCTCTCTCTCACACACACACTTATTCGTTCTCTCTTTTATTCTCTCAATTATTTATTTACAGGTTGAACTGCCAAGCACTGCGGCTGCTGTACCTCAGTTTTCGGGTCGAATGTTCGCGGAAGGTAGGGTTTTGTCTGTGCAGGCGTCTCATTGCCAGAACGATGTTAGATATGATGTTTTCTCCAGGAATCATCAGTGCACGTGCGTCGCGTTGACATTCCTGGCTAATCAAAATGAAGGGATTTCGTTTCAAATGCCGGACCTCGATAGAGTTTTAGAGGACGGGGACGCGTTGTACGTCGGCGTTAAAATGCAGCTTATGGCTGAAAGACGCTTTAATAACGATCATCTCACTATGGAGGAAGTACCAATAAGCGTGTCGTCGTTTAACCGAGCACATCAGGTACTGAAGTCTGAAGTGATGATGGGATATCTACGAGCCAGAGGGACCCCTGACATGGAAGGGTGGTGGATTCCTCTCACTGAAAGACTGCAGTGCCTCACTACAGATGTTAGCCATGCACTTCTGATCGTTTCTCCAGAGTGCATCGCGGTGTTCAGAGACCGATGTGGAAGGTATGGATTCTTTGATTCGCACTCACGAACTGCAGAAGGCTTGCCCCATCCAACCGGTCATGGAACTGCAGTCATGTTGACTTTTACCCACCTGGGTGATATGATTGACAGACTCCTCAAGGTCTTCCAGGATCGTGGAGATAAAGCAAACTATGAATTCATGCCGGTGTCGTTCGAAACCGAGCAGCAGTCTGGGCGACTACCTTCACCATCGGTTTCTGAACAGGCATCGAAAGTGACGTTAGCTCCACCAGAACCACAGACAAATATTGGAGCCACAGTTAGTCTCGTTGACTCGGTAGCAAAAAAACAAGCTTTGGTAGATAAAAGAAATAAGCACCGGCGAAGAAAAGAAGTCCGCAGAACTTTAAAAAATTCAAAACAAGCTAGAGAACATAAGGACACGACACCATCTTATTCAATCAAAAAACATAAAAAAAGGGACTATGAGAGACAGCGGTACGTCACTTCTTTACAATATCAAACAAATAAAAAAGCATCGACTAGGATAAAGTATAATCAGGATGCTCGCATCCGAAGCAAAAAGAAAAATTACATGGTTAGGCGGTATAGGACGGATACTCTTTTCCAGACTAAAATGAAAGCGTACGTGGTTAAACGATACAGCACAGATACTCAATTCCAAAATAAAATGAAAGCGTACGTGGTTAAACGATACAGCACTGATAGTCAATTCCAAAATAAAATGAAAGCGTACGTGGTTAGACGGTACAATACGGATACTCTGTACCAGAGTAAAATGAAAGCATACATGGTTAGCCGATATAGGACGGATACTCTGTTCCAGAGTAAAATGAAAGCGTACATGGCTAAGCGATATGCGGGTGACCCGGAATTTAGAGCACATCACATCCTGCGATGTACGCTGCGCAAGACGGAAAAATGCGTCGGTGATGTCTCATATCGGATCCTGCATCGGTTGCAATGCGCACTCAGGATTAAAAGGAAATACAGACCGTACATCTGCTTTAGCCAAGAAACACCACAGCCTTTGGTTGGCCAAGCGATCGAGAGTGCCATTAATGCGTTCCGATGCAAGATTCGACATGGGCCAACACATGTCTGCACGGTCTGTCACAGAGGCCTGTTTCCAGATCAGGTCAAGGCCTGTAACAGATCGAATTACGTAAAAAACGTTCAAGTTGCCGCGTCTTGCTTGACCGGGAAGTATGTCCACGCCTGTGATCGTGCCTGCTCAAGTCCATGCGTCGTTCCGCTAGAGAGAACAGAGGAGTGGATTTGCCACACGTGTGACAGCCATCTTAAAAGAGGCCACATGTCTTCGATCGCAGCAGCTAACCGACTGGAATTGCCACCCATCCCGGCGGAACTGCTCGAATTGAATGTCCTCGAACGCCAACTCGTTGCAAAAATTTTACCGTTTGCGAAAATAATTGCTTTACCCAAGGGAAGGCAGCGAGCGGTGCATGGCTCTGTTGTTTGTGTGCCCTCTGAAGTGGAGAAGACGGTTAACTCTCTCCCAAGACCTAGCAGTGAGTCCCAGCTGCTGCAGGTCAAGCTTAAGAGACACATAAATTTCAAAGGTTATCAGCACTTTCTTACCGTTGACATGCGTAACGTGCTTTCAGCTTTAGCGACGCTGAAAGCGATACATTCCGAGTACCGGGACATCTCCATAAGAGAAACGGCGACGTTCGACTTAGACAACGAAAACGACGACGATAGGGAGGAAGAACAACAACCGGTCGATGTTGCAGAGCGGGACGACCAAAACGTTAGTGTAGAGGAAAAGGACGAACTCCGACCGGGTCTCACGTTAGACACGTGTATGCAGCCGCCTGACATCGCGCAAGAGATCATGTCGTACGGCGAGGGGGTTTTTAGCATCGCGCCTGCGCAAGGACAAAAGCCTGTCGGGTTTTTCAAGATCCCTAAGCTGGAAGCCATGGCGTTCCCCGTTCAATTTCCGACCGGACAGAACACAATTGACGAGGCGAGACAAGTATCCATAAGTCCGAGTATGTATTTCAACGTCCGATTGTTCGGCGTGGATACTCGTTTCGCCAAAGATCAGAGCTACCTTTTCTTCGCGCAGTTTGTGACGGAAACGCAACTGGCTAGAAACAGCATGTCTATCCAGTTGCGAAAAGGTAAACCGGTAACTAGAGATGGCAGACGAATTTCAAACAAGCTGCTTCAAGATAATCGCGAAATCGAGCGCTTAGTCCACAACAGAGACGCCACGCGTTTTATGCAACCGTTGAGAGGCTCTCCAGCTTACTGGGAGAAAACTTTGAGAGATCTGCAGGCTATGATTAGACAGTTAGGGAAGCCGACGTTTTTTTGCACGTTCAGCGCAGCCGAAATGCGATGGCCTGAAATCATAACCGCGATCAAGGCCCAGCAAGGTGAACAAATCGACTTTTCCGAGCTCGACTGGAACACGAAATGCGACGTGCTCCGTAGCAACCCCGTCACGGTAATGCGCATGTTTGAGAAACGCGTCGACGCGCTCATGACTCATCTGCTGTTGTCGCCCGCCGAACCCATCGGTAAAGTCGAGGACTACTTTTACAGGGTTGAGTTTCAAGCTAGAGGAAGCCCACATATCCATCTCCTTGCTTGGATAAAGGATGCGCCGGAGTTTGAGAGCGAACAGGATAAGGAAGTGTGCGACTTTATCGACCGCTACATATCCTGCCGGTTGCCCGATTCCGACTCTGATCCTGAGCTTCATCGCATCGTCACCGAAGTTCAGCTTCACAGCCGGAATCACTCCAAATCTTGCAAGAAGGGAAATGTATTATGTAGATTTGGCTTCCCTAAGCTACCGGTGACTAGCACCACGATAACTCGTCCGCGACCGCCACGTCCCGAAGAAGAGGACGACGACGACGCGTCGGGAAGCTGCATGTTTGCGCCCCAAAACGGTAACGCTCGTCCCCAACCGCTGAACCCCGTCGACGAACAGAAGCGCAAAGACGACCGAAAAAGGGCGAAGCGACGCGCGGCCGAACTAAAAGCGATGAGCGACGCCAAAGACAAACTCAAGCCGGTGTGGGATTTGTTGAACGATCCCCAAGCCTCCTTCAACAGCCTGTCAGAGCTGCTGGCCCAGTGTAAAATGAGCGCGGACGATTACGCTAATTCCGTCGAGGCACTGTCCAATAACAACGTGATTTTGCTGAAGCGTGAGCCAAAGGAGGCTTGGGTGAACGGATACAATCCCGATTTGTTGAGGGCATGGAACGCCAACATGGACATTCAGTACGTTATTGATGCTTTTAGCTGCATCATGTACATGTTGTCGTACATTTCCAAGCCGGAGCACGAAATGGGCGAAATGCTTAAGAACGTCGTCAAGCACGTGCGCGAAAGTAACGTGAACGAGGAGGACGAAATGAAGCACATAATGCAGGCGTACTCCAAACATAGGCAGGTAAGCGCGCAGGAGTCCGTGGCGCGAACATGCAGCTTACCGTTAAAGAAGTGTTCGCGAAGCGTCGTGTTCGTACCGACCGACGACGACGCGCTTAAGATGAGTCTCCCGATTAGCGCGCTACTAAATAAAGATCCCGATTCAGAGGACGTCTGGATGTCGGGGATCATCGATAAATACAGAGCAAGGCCTCGAACCCGAGAGTTCGAGATCATGTGTCTGGCCGATTTCGTTTCCGAATGCCGCATCGTTTACGGTCAACAAACGAAAGGGAAAAATGTTCACCGGCTGCTAAACGGTATGGGCTATTTCCAAAAAAGAAGCGTCGGTAAGCCTGCGGTTATTAGGTACGCGCGATTCTCAAAAGAAAAACAACCCGAAAAATTCTACGGTAGATTAGTCAAACTTTACATGCCCCATCGTTCCAACGAACAGTTAAAACCTCATCGATTTCCAACGTATGAGCAGTTTTACACTAGCGCATCCGTGGAGCTACCCACACACCCGGGTCTCCTGATGCCTGTTCGTGCAATCGTGCAAGCACGCCAAGAGAAATTCGAGAAAAACAGCGAAGAAGTCGACAAGGCGTTCGATCAGCTGCAACAGCAGGGACCGTCCGAGAACGCGTGGACTGCTTTTGCACCTGAAGTCGAAGTCGACCGCTTGGAGTGCGTTGCGGAACGAGAAGACGTCAATCCGGAGGGGGAGAGTGCTGTACAAGACGATGTTCCAGAATACCGCATTCTGGAACACGGAGACGGAGTTGTACCGCAAGTAGAGGAACCCCAGATGAGTGCCGAATTCGTTAGGGCGTTGTTTCGAAGTCTCAACGAGACGCAGGCAGCCATATTTTACACTGTCTGCCAGTGGTGTCAGCAGCGCGTGTGGGGTCAAAATCCAGAACCGTTTTACTACTTCGTATCGGGTGGTGCGGGTTGTGGCAAATCGCACGTCATCAAGTGCATCTACACGGAAGCGTCGAAAATTTTGAGACAACTGCCTCAAATCCGAGAGGAAGGGGATCTCTCCGTGCCCACGGTAATCTTGAGCGCGTTTACTGGAACGGCAGCGTACAATATTTCGGGCAAAACGCTGCATTCCTTTCTAAAACTCCCGCGGAACCTGAAACCGCCGTATCAGGGACTCGGGAATGCTCTAGATGAGCTGCGAGCTGTATTGCGCGACGTCCAAATTCTAATCATTGATGAAATCTCCATGATTTCAAAGGATCTTTTTGCCTACGTAAACTGGAGATTTCAGCAAATCAAAGGCAGCAAGAAACCTTTCGGTGGGGTCTCTGTTCTCGCGGTGGGTGACTTTTACCAACTGCCACCTCTGGGTAAAGCCAAACCACTGTGCGTCTTCGAAGAGGATGTTTTGGACTTCTGGAAAGACCATTTCCAGATGATTACCCTCACAGAGATCATGCGTCAGAAAGAGGACCTTGCTTTTGCCCAGCTTTTGAACCGGCTGCGTGTTAAGCCCAAGTCCGGCGACCTCCAAGAAGCCGATAGAGCGTTGCTACTTCAGGCCGTGAAGAACCCCGAAGACTGCCCGTGTGATGCACTGCACATATTTGCCACAAACAAGGAAGTCCACAGACACAACTCCGAAACAATCGACGCTCTTCACACTGACATTGTCATCGTAAACGCCGAAGACTACAGGAAGGACCCGAGGACGGGAGGGATGAAGAGGCAAATGAAGCCCGTCGTTGGGAAAAAAACCGACCTGCTCGACACCGTTAAAATTGCGCTGGGAGCGCGCATAATGGTGACCAGGAACCTGGACGTTGAGGAGGGACTCGTGAACGGATCATTCGGGAAGGTTTCAAATATTGTCCGTAAGACAAAAGATGGAACCGAGACCGTTCAGATGCTTGGACTGACGCTGGACAACCCCAACGCCGGCAAGAATCACCGCAGAAAGGTGCAAGGTGAAGACGACGACCTGGTGTACATCGAGAGGTCCGAGGAAAGCCTGAGGAAAGGAGTGGTTCGTCGCCAGTTCCCCATCAAGTTGGCCTACGCCTGCACGGCTCACAAAGTTCAAGGGATGACCATGCAGAGTGCCGTAGTGTCGCTTAAGAAGATTTTCGAGCCGGGAATGGCCTACGTCGCGCTCAGCAGGACGACCTCGCTCCGTGGACTGCACATCACGGACTTCAACGAGAAAAAGATTTATGCTGATTCTGCGGTCACGGCCTCGTTACGGAATATGACACGAGCGTCGTTTGGCGGAATCATGCCGCTTTTACAGAAGACGAGGGAGACTGAAGTGGATCAACACTTCAAAATCGTCCATCACAACACGGAGGGACTGTCATCCCACATCGAGGATATCCGAAGACACCACGAACTGCTTTTGGCAGATATTCTTTGCATGACGGAAACTCACCTGACCGGATCGTTCATTTCACCCCATCTGCAACTGCAAGGATACAACGCATTTATGCGAAATAGGCAAGTCTCCTACTCGACGCACCAAGAAATTGCAAAGAAAGATGGAGGTGGCGTTGTCATATTTTGTAAAGAGCATATTTCAGCTCAGCCTCGGCAATTTATACAAAATGTGACCGATCTGGAGTTTGTCGTCATCAAAGTGGATAGTCCCGTCCAATTGACGATCGCCGCCGTCTACCGGCCACCGAGCTATAGTCTCAAAGACTTTTTGGACAATGTGAAGAGCCTTTTAGATTATTTGGAGATAGCGGAAAAACATCCCGTCATTGTCTGTGGCGACTTCAACGAGGACCTCTTGGGTACAGGGAAAAAAGCGGTTTTGGAATTGTTCCAGTCAAAGGGATACGCGCAACTGATCACCACAGCAACGACCAAAAAACGCACACTCCTGGATCACATCTACATCTCTCATCCGGATTTGTGCCTTCAGGCTGGTGTGTTACATAGTTATCATAGCTATCATAACCCGGTGTACTGTATTTTGCGTACGTGAGTTTTTGTCGTACATGGCTATTGCGGCGCGCTTAGCTAGAATCAAAATCAACCCATTGGGCCACTGAATCCGCATTAACGACAACAGATGGGGCAACAGCCTTAGTCCTAATGGGTTGTTATCATAGCTATCAAAATGCGGTGTACTGTATTTTGCGTACGTGACTTTGTGTTGTAGATGGCTATTGTTGTGCGTTTAGCTAGTATGCCATACGGAACCAACCCATTGGGCCACTGAATCTGCATTAACGACAACAGCTGGGGCAACAGCCTTAGTCCTAATGGGTTTGGCGGCGCGTATGGTTGTGTTGAGATGAGTCATACGGAACCATAACATGGGGCTAGGACAGCCAATGCTATGGGTTGGCGCGTATGGCTGGGTTGCAGTTTGATTGTGCGTTGTACGGTCGGCTCGAGATTTTGTGACGTTCGTAACCAAAAAAAGCGTATAATGCAAAGTTCGGCTCGTATTAGCGACATATTAGTAGTGCAGCAGCTCCAGGGAGGACACGGCGGCAGCGGCGGATCCAGTGAGGAGTCATGTGCCAGCTCCAGGGACGACACAGACAGTGGCAGTGAGACACGAGGACAGCAAGGTAAAGCAATACATGGTAATAAACTGTTGTAATTTAATGTTTGTTGTGATTTTTGACCTTATAATACAAGTTTTAAGTTGAATTTGTGTTCAGTCTGTACGATTTGTGACAATTTGTATTTG
Organism: Pseudorasbora parva; assembly: GCF_024679245.1. Classification (NCBI taxonomy): domain Eukaryota; kingdom Metazoa; phylum Chordata; class Actinopteri; order Cypriniformes; family Gobionidae; genus Pseudorasbora; species Pseudorasbora parva. The sequence continues at coordinate 15,001,066 of NC_090183.1, read as the reverse complement.
ATGCATTTTATAAAGTCCCCTTTTATCCTGTTGTCGATGTGTGCAGGAAGAATTTGGAGACGACAGCAGTGCTGTCTGTGACCGGACATCAGTGCGCAATACCATATGAAGCTAGGTGTTTAAACATCTCGCTTAAGTCACTGTACCACTGCACATCATAACCACATTTGGAGGAAACTGTTAAATCTAATATTGGTTTTGATGTTTTTCAGAAACCGGCCATTTGAAGTCTGAGAAGAAGCTGGACACCAATATATGGACTCATTTCTTTCTGCAAGGTTTTCTGGTGAGTTTACTTTTATTTATCTCTTACATTTTTTTTAGTACTTGTGTTTTTAGTGATCCCAATATTCATTTCTCAATTTCATGCCCAGGGGACGGGACCACATGTGTATGGCGTTGAGGACAACGCTAAAGACTGAACAAGCACAGCTAGAAGCACAGGGGTAAAGTATGTCAGCACTGCGGATGTTCATAATCAGGTTTGGTTCATTTAGTTTTAAGGTAATACAAATGCAAACAAATAATGTGTAATACTAAACTGTTTTTTTTTGTCTCCTTGTGTGCATGTGAGTGTGTATGCGTTTGTTATAGACTGCACGTTTGTGTGTGTGTGTGTGTGAGTGAGTGAGAGAGTGAGTGTTAGATAAAGAATGAATGGAGAGTGAATGTTCCTTTCCAAGGATCGCCACCTTGTCGTTGGTGGAAAGGCTTGTGTGTTCCAGTGATCCCTAACGGCCGTTTCACACTGCAAGCATGAGCTTCACGTCAGCAAAACTACACACACACTCTGTGTGAATGCACTCTTTGCTTGTCATGCACACTGGAAAACATATACACTGCTCATGCGCTGCTCAAGCTTGCAGTGTGAAACGGCTGTAAGAGTAAGCGGCTTGCTTAAGGGTGAGGTTCCAGACTAAGTGCGATCCAAATTGCCATTAATTAAATAAAAGTACATTTTGAACATAATTTCATGGTTTTGTCTTTCTTCATCATTTTATAATCAAATATTGTGTGACTGTTACATGCAAAATTATCCATTCAATTCTCAGTTTCCAACAGGCATACTTGTGCATTACATCAACATCTGACGTTTGTGATAATTTGGTAAATGACCAGCCATAGTAATGAAATTGAGAGTCATGTTTAATGCTTATCATCCTTAGATCAACTATAATACATTCCTGGGATTCCTCATGTAAGTGAAACGGTACATATGTCCATTTTGTAAATGTATGCTCCTGAATGTGATGGTGAGAAAAAAAATGTTCTGGGTTTAAATCTGATGCTGTATAGTATTTCCTCAGTAAAACTAATTTACCAGCCTCAATTAACAATACATTTTGAACTACAGAGATCCAGGTATAGTGACAGATGGTCCTTTAAAATGGCTTTTTATATACTCGTTATATACATGTCTGTGCTTCAAACTAATTTAAAATCACATATCCAATGAGTATTTGTTCAGTGTTCACTGCACAATAAAACATTCATCAGTCTTACTTCATGCTAACAAACTATCATTTGGCAAATGTAAGACACTACACGTTTGATATTGCTATGGCAGTAATGAGCATGCCCATTCTAAATGGTGTTTTAATCCTGAAGTGTGCATAAATGGAGACATATTGATAGATTTAGGCATAAACCCAAACAAACATGAAGCTAATAAATATACAATTACAATATAATATGATTTCCATGCATTTTTGGGTCATTTTACTGCAATAAAGGATGTTTACAGACCAACCAGGTATGTACAGGCATGTAATACTGTAACAAGTAGAATTAGGTACTGTCCCTTTAAGGCGGACCGTGCGTTCACTCCGTAGATGGAGCGCGAGCTGTGAGCATCGCGTGTCTCTGATATGTATTTCTCTTTGCTGTTTATTTCTCTTTTCAGTAACGCAGTTGTCAGTAAAGTGTTGCAAACTGCCCCATGTGAAAAAATTCCTCTCTTTTTTTCCATATTCTGTCCGTCTGAGATGTCGTTACCATGACGCGTTGCTATGGCCCAACATAACACACAAACACTCCCAAGTTGAGCTTAACTGCTCATTCTGACACTGCCTCTATTTTCTTTCTTTTGTTACAATTATTCTACTCATAAAAGTAAAACATAATGTGTTTGTATCTATAATCCTTTAACATAAGTGTGATCATGCTGTCTGCCTAGGGCAACGGTTGTTTTCTTTTAATACCTATTATCGCCTGATCTTTACGTACAATCTAGTGGCGCAGTCAGTTAAGCGGGTGGTTTACGGTGCATCGTTTTGACGTGATTGACACGGCTTCGAATCCGCGTTCGACAGAGTTTGCTCCTTTCCCTTTTGTCATCAAATATCACACTGGAAAGGTATTTGCTTTCAATAAAAAATGATGGCAATTAACACACACAATCATTGTTGGGCTCTTTTGACTCAGACTGGTAAATAGCCTTTAAAAATCACACACAATATCATATAGGGTGTGCTTGACATACATGTTGCAGTCACTTGCAATAACAGGGCCCCGAGTTTTGCCACGGCAAGCACCACTCACAATTTCTTCAGGAATTGTACTTTCTAGTTAGTGGTGCTTGCGGTAGCAAGGCATCACTATTGTTCTCCACCATACTTATTATTATTATTATTATTATTCTTCTGGCCACTTATTTTGACGCGCTTCTCCTCACACAAATTTTGTCAAACCCCAACCACTAAATAGCCAAAGTCGGCGGCCTATACGGGAATCGTGTGCTATGACTTTTATAAGGGATCGGGGGTACAGTGTGCGCCCCAGGGGTGCAAACGTAGCCCAAAAGTGCCATAGACGATTGATGGGGCGAAACTTTGACCTCTCGTAGCTCCGAGCGAGGATCTCAAACACACACATATATTACACGAAATTTGAAGGGGCTGATAGGATCTCTCAGCACACACATCTCAAAGGGGTGTAAGTTGTACCCCTGGGGTGCTAGAGCTCCCCAAAAATCGCAAAAAAGCCCCATTGACTTAACATGGGGAGGCTCGGCCCATGAAACGCATGCAACGCATGCGTTTCTCATTCAATGGTAAATCCCATAGGGATTTTGTATTGAGCATAGCTCTGCTTCACAGACTCACAGAGACAAGGGGGTGGGCCCAATCTACTCAGACAACCAATCACTATCTCAGGATCATGATGATGTTATTAAGCCACGCCCTAGCAACCGTTTAGAGCTCCCTAACAACCGATCCCATTGACTTCCATTGAAAAAGATCAAAGTTATATCTCTGGATAGGAGTGTCATAGAAACATGGGGGTGGGTTTGATTGACTCAGGGCATCAACGGCCAATCACAAATCACCTTCAACACCTCCTAGCCACTCCCTAGCAACCATTATCGAGCACCCTAACAACACAAATCCACTGTGTATATCTCCACATCTGAACATCATAGAGACACGGGGGTTGGTTTATATCATTCATACTGGCAAGGGGATTTTGGGGAATCATTATGGGATGGTGCCAAGCTACTCCATAGCAACCAAACAGAGTACCTTAGCAACCATTCAGATCTCTGCATCAGAAAATCATAGAGACACAGGGGTTGGTTTATATCATTCATACTGGCAAGGGGATTTTGGGGAATCATTATGGGATGGTGCCAAGCCACTCCATAGCAACCAAACAGAGTACCCTAGCAACTGTTTAGATCTCTGCATTAGAAAATCATAGAGACATGGGGGTTGGTTTATATAATTAGTACTGGCAAGGTCATTTTGGGGTATCATTATGGGATGTTGCCACTCCATAGCAACCACCCAGAATACCCTAGCAACCACATAGCAACGTCATAGCAACCACCCAGAACACCATAGCAACCGCCTAGCAACCACCTAGCAACGCCCTAGCAACCTCCCAGAACACCCTAGCAACCGCCTAGCAACACCCTAGCAACCACATAGCAACCACCCAGAACACCCTAGCAACCACCTAGCAACGCCCTATCAACACCCTAGCAACGCCCTAGCAACCACCCAGAACACCCTAGCAACCACCTAGCAACGCCCTAGCAACCACCTAGCAACGCCCTAACAACCACCCAGAACACCCTAGCAACCGCCTAGCAACCACCTAGCAACCACCCAGAACACCCTAGCAACCACCTAGCAACACCCTAGCAACTTCCTAGCAACCTCCCAGAACACCCTAGCAACCACCTAGCAACCACCCAGAACACCTTAGCAACCACCTAGCAACACCCTAGCAACGCCCTAGCAACCACCCAGGATACCCTAGCAACCACCCAGCAACCCCCTAGTAAACAGCTAGAAAACCCTAGCAACTGCCTAGCAATGCCCTAGCAACCACCCAGCAACCCCCTAGCAACCACCCAGAATACCATAGCAACTGCGCTGCGATGCCCTATCAACCAATCACAATACCTTAACAACCACCCAACAATGAACTAGCAACCATCTACAAGACCTTAGCAATCGCCTATCAACTCCCTAGTAACAACCTTGAACACCTTAGCAACTGCCTTGCAACCACCCAGAACATTTAGCAACTGCATAGAAAATATACAGAAAATCTTAGCAACCACATAGCAACACCTTAATAACAACCTAAAACCTCTTAACAGTTGAGCAACACCCTTACATCCACCCAGTTTACTATAGCAACCACTTATCAAAACCCTAGTAATCATTTACATTACCCTAGTGACGGTGCAACAACTTTTAAAAAAATGTTCTGCTGTTTACTTAATACATTTAGGCCTTCATTATTTATAGATTTTTTTAGAATGTGCATTCTTTACATATATCACACGTTATAATCTTATATACACCCCCCGTTGTATTATTTATATTATATTAATGAAAGAGGATGACGATTTCCTGCTTAACGTAAGTATAGCAGGGTGGACTTATATAAAGGTAATGGGAGTTATAATTTTTGGAAAAAAACATTACTGTAATACTACTACTACTACTACTACTACTACTACTGCTACTGCTACTACTAATACTACTACTACTACTACTACTAATAATAATAATAATCATAATCATAATCATAATAATAAAATGTTCCACTTCTGAATTTACACATTTTTATAAGAGGAAGCAAATACAGGGAGCTGGATTATGGCTGATAGAGGTGTCAAATTACCATCACTCTCTCAGTAAGTTTAATACAGACCTATCACTTTAAAAAAAAAAAAAAAAGCCAGTATAAAATAATATATTTGGAGTATGGTGATCGAAATTTACATTATTATTATGATTTATATAACATAATTATTATATTGTATGTCTTATTGTTCTCATCATCTTTAAAAAAGGCCCAAATTGAAGAAAAAGTCATTTTATTGGTTGTCCAATCAAAGCTCGCTGCTGATTGGCTGGCGGCACCAACGAGCGGCAGCTCTCACTGAAGCTCGTTCCACTCTCATCTCCTGAGGTAAGCGAAATGGCTGTTCTCATACATGCTGCGTTATAAACCCTTGTAATGTCACATATAGCTTTTTATTTTAATATAATGTTAGTACTATTAATCCTATTATAATATGAGGTATATATTTTATCGTTTTTGTTGACATTGAAGGTACCGTTTTGTCTGTAGATGGTAATGTGTATAACTTCAAGTAATTTCTATGGCTAGCCACTCATCTATTTTTGTGTGTAAAACATAAAATCATGTTGTGTGTGTGTGTTTGATGAATATAAATCCTTTAACGTTAGCCTACATTCATGCGTGAGCTAGAACTGTAAGTTATGTTAACATTAGGCTGAACGGTTTTCACTTTGGCATTTATATTAAGCTGCAGCTTCCACGATGGTAGTTTGTGTAATATATTAGCCGTTTGTTGTATTTTACATGCATATATTACAACGAGAAGTGTCGATTGCTGCATTTATGTCCGTTTTTGTCGATAAAAGCAAGTTGATTGACAGTGCATTGGTGAGTTTAGTAACGCTTTGTCCAATCGAATGCGGCTAAGTTAGTCACCGGTGGATAAATCCGATGAGGCCTCTGTTACACATTCGCTGACAAGAGTTCTATAATTTTAAACAACAATGTGCAAATATGATGTATTTAATTCACTGTGCAGTGTACATGACTTTATTGAATTCGACAGGAGTTTTTGCGAGAGCTTATTACTTGACAGAGTCGAACTTTTGATTTTCGCGCCGTGCGATCACGTGGTAAATGCAGTAGAAGTCCGCGCTGTCGATTTGAATGGGGTGCGCTCAATCCGCTCCCTAGTGCACTAGTCAGGGCACTGACTTGGGACATAAGTCAATGGCCTGACTCACTCATCAGTGCCCGCACTACTGAACTGGGAAGCTGATTGAGATGCGCCCTGTGTTTGAGTAGAGACAGCCGCTTCGCTGTATGCGCAGCCATTTTGTTTTGTTTTTAATAGTAATGCATAACCTATGTGCATTGATATGAACGCATTGATGTGGCGACATTCTCAGCGCCATTTTACTTTGGGGAGTGGTGATGGAGAGATGACATTAATTTTCTTGTGCTATTCTTAAGTAGAGCTTATCAATACAATACAAAATCACTAGATTTTAGTTCAGTAATAGTTAGGAGATATTTTTATTGTAATACATAATATTTGTCCAATGATTATTGTCAATTCATGACATTTTAATGTTTTTATGATTTATATTCCAATTATATAAAATGTATTTAGACATTTTAAATATTTTTACAAATGGAATTAGCAACAACACAGAGACTTTAAAGCATAAATGTAAAAAAAAGTGTCCAGTTTTATCAATCTTTGCCATTCAATTTAAAGTCACAGGGGTTGTAAGTGTGGTGTTCACTTTTATGACTTTTCTTCCTCTGTTTCAGAATATTGTTTGACAAACCTTCCTGACCTTTGAGGTAAGACTTTAATTAGTGAAATGGCCACACATACAAAAAGGTTTGACTTGATAAGGAAATAATTATAGTTAAAAAAAAAATATTAGGGTCACAGAAACTATTAAAATTAAAATTGTTTTGATTATACCACAAATAATTAAGACCACATCACCCATCCGTTCTCCAAACCACTTGTTCAATATAGAGATGCTGGAGCTTATCCCAGTATCTCTTGTGGTAAATCTGATAGGTGACCAGTTCATCTCATCTCTAGGCTGCATATTTGACATACAGCTTCTAAATTAGATTCTATATAGATAAAATATATAATTATTATTTAACATGCAAACAAGTTATGCATAGTTGACTTGAGTTAAGTTGTCATTATGTTGTCATTGTTCTTTTTCAGACTGACTGATCAGAGCACGACCATCATCTTCTGCTGCACGCCTTGGTCAGTGTTAATATGGTTTACAGTAATATTTTTTTAAAAGTATTTCATCACACCACCATAATTGTAGTTCCTGTGACCTAATATGTCCGTTTCTATTTGTGTTTCATTTTTAGGTTCCTTGTGTCTTGCTGTTTTCCACGGGGAGCAGTTCATTTGTTCTTTCTACTCTTTTTACTTAAAGAAAAAAAAACACATTAAAGCTGTTATTGTAGTTTTTTTCTATAATCATCTTTCTTTTAAATAGAGCATTTTATTTTTTATTTTAATAGACAGTTCTTTTTTTCTTTTTTCTTTTAAATTACATTTATAAATCTAACTAGTTATTTTTCTGGTTATTCTTTGTTATACTCTCATACAGTTCATTTTACTATACTTTCATTGTTGCTTTCTTTATAAAAAAAACAAAAAAACAAAAAAAACACACAAATACACAGTATAAATCTAGCATTACACTTTTATTGCTGTTTAACTGTTTTTTCTACCTGAGAGTACTGCAGGTTTTCTCTTTTCAGGTTCAACAGCTGTTACATCGGGAGAACTTTAAAAGTAAGCCCCTATTAAAGTGAGATTGTCCTGTTAAAAGGAATTTGACTAATAAAGAAGGGTATTTCAATATGCATTACTTGAGGATTACAAATAAATCGATGGTTACTTTTGATGATATGATACTCTGGTTTTTATAATTACCTCACTCAAATGAGTTAATCAGATAGTTTTGTCAAGAACAATTTTTTTTTGTCTAATTTCTTTTTATTTCTTGATATTTTAAAGGATGCCGCGCAAAGGAAAGAGATCTCGGGCTCAACAAATGCGTTGGCAAAAGGAGGACCTGAAGGATCAACCCTCCACGACTAACAAGGTACTGTTGATGTTGTCAAATTACACACTCGTTCATTCTCTCACACACTCACACACTATTGCTATCACTCTCTCTCACTATCACTCTCACACACCATCACTCTGACACTCACTTACTCTCTCACTCATTTATTCATTCTCACACGCTCATTCTTACACTCAGATACATTCAATCAGTCACTCACACACTTATTCATTCTCTCTCTCTCTCTCTCTCTCTCTCTCTCTCTCTCTCTCACGCACACACACTTATTCTTACACACACACACTTATTCTTACACACACACACACACACTTATTCTTACACACACACACACACACACACACTTATTCTTACACACACACACACACACACACTTATTCTTACACACACACACACACACACACACTTATTCTTACACACACACACACTTATTCTTACACACACACACACACACTTATTCTTACACACACACACACACACACACACACTTATTCTTACACACACACACACACACTTATTCTTACACACACACACACACACATACACTTATTCTTACACACACACACACTTATTCTTACACACACACACACACACACACACACACACACACACACACACTTATTCTTACACACACACACACACACACACACACATACACTTATTCTTACACACACACACACACACACACACACACACACACACACACACACACTTATTCTCTCTCACTCACACACACACACACACTTATTCTCTCACATACACAATTATTCATTCTCTCTCTCTCTCTCTCTCTCTCTCTCTCTCTCTCTCTCTCTCTCTCTCTCTCTCTCTCTCTCACACACACACTTATTCGTTCTCTCTTTTATTCTCTCAATTATTTATTTACAGGTTGAACTGCCAAGCACTGCGGCTGCTGTACCTCAGTTTTCGGGTCGAATGTTCGCGGAAGGTAGGGTTTTGTCTGTGCAGGCGTCTCATTGCCAGAACGATGTTAGATATGATGTTTTCTCCAGGAATCATCAGTGCACGTGCGTCGCGTTGACATTCCTGGCTAATCAAAATGAAGGGATTTCGTTTCAAATGCCGGACCTCGATAGAGTTTTAGAGGACGGGGACGCGTTGTACGTCGGCGTTAAAATGCAGCTTATGGCTGAAAGACGCTTTAATAACGATCATCTCACTATGGAGGAAGTACCAATAAGCGTGTCGTCGTTTAACCGAGCACATCAGGTACTGAAGTCTGAAGTGATGATGGGATATCTACGAGCCAGAGGGACCCCTGACATGGAAGGGTGGTGGATTCCTCTCACTGAAAGACTGCAGTGCCTCACTACAGATGTTAGCCATGCACTTCTGATCGTTTCTCCAGAGTGCATCGCGGTGTTCAGAGACCGATGTGGAAGGTATGGATTCTTTGATTCGCACTCACGAACTGCAGAAGGCTTGCCCCATCCAACCGGTCATGGAACTGCAGTCATGTTGACTTTTACCCACCTGGGTGATATGATTGACAGACTCCTCAAGGTCTTCCAGGATCGTGGAGATAAAGCAAACTATGAATTCATGCCGGTGTCGTTCGAAACCGAGCAGCAGTCTGGGCGACTACCTTCACCATCGGTTTCTGAACAGGCATCGAAAGTGACGTTAGCTCCACCAGAACCACAGACAAATATTGGAGCCACAGTTAGTCTCGTTGACTCGGTAGCAAAAAAACAAGCTTTGGTAGATAAAAGAAATAAGCACCGGCGAAGAAAAGAAGTCCGCAGAACTTTAAAAAATTCAAAACAAGCTAGAGAACATAAGGACACGACACCATCTTATTCAATCAAAAAACATAAAAAAAGGGACTATGAGAGACAGCGGTACGTCACTTCTTTACAATATCAAACAAATAAAAAAGCATCGACTAGGATAAAGTATAATCAGGATGCTCGCATCCGAAGCAAAAAGAAAAATTACATGGTTAGGCGGTATAGGACGGATACTCTTTTCCAGACTAAAATGAAAGCGTACGTGGTTAAACGATACAGCACAGATACTCAATTCCAAAATAAAATGAAAGCGTACGTGGTTAAACGATACAGCACTGATAGTCAATTCCAAAATAAAATGAAAGCGTACGTGGTTAGACGGTACAATACGGATACTCTGTACCAGAGTAAAATGAAAGCATACATGGTTAGCCGATATAGGACGGATACTCTGTTCCAGAGTAAAATGAAAGCGTACATGGCTAAGCGATATGCGGGTGACCCGGAATTTAGAGCACATCACATCCTGCGATGTACGCTGCGCAAGACGGAAAAATGCGTCGGTGATGTCTCATATCGGATCCTGCATCGGTTGCAATGCGCACTCAGGATTAAAAGGAAATACAGACCGTACATCTGCTTTAGCCAAGAAACACCACAGCCTTTGGTTGGCCAAGCGATCGAGAGTGCCATTAATGCGTTCCGATGCAAGATTCGACATGGGCCAACACATGTCTGCACGGTCTGTCACAGAGGCCTGTTTCCAGATCAGGTCAAGGCCTGTAACAGATCGAATTACGTAAAAAACGTTCAAGTTGCCGCGTCTTGCTTGACCGGGAAGTATGTCCACGCCTGTGATCGTGCCTGCTCAAGTCCATGCGTCGTTCCGCTAGAGAGAACAGAGGAGTGGATTTGCCACACGTGTGACAGCCATCTTAAAAGAGGCCACATGTCTTCGATCGCAGCAGCTAACCGACTGGAATTGCCACCCATCCCGGCGGAACTGCTCGAATTGAATGTCCTCGAACGCCAACTCGTTGCAAAAATTTTACCGTTTGCGAAAATAATTGCTTTACCCAAGGGAAGGCAGCGAGCGGTGCATGGCTCTGTTGTTTGTGTGCCCTCTGAAGTGGAGAAGACGGTTAACTCTCTCCCAAGACCTAGCAGTGAGTCCCAGCTGCTGCAGGTCAAGCTTAAGAGACACATAAATTTCAAAGGTTATCAGCACTTTCTTACCGTTGACATGCGTAACGTGCTTTCAGCTTTAGCGACGCTGAAAGCGATACATTCCGAGTACCGGGACATCTCCATAAGAGAAACGGCGACGTTCGACTTAGACAACGAAAACGACGACGATAGGGAGGAAGAACAACAACCGGTCGATGTTGCAGAGCGGGACGACCAAAACGTTAGTGTAGAGGAAAAGGACGAACTCCGACCGGGTCTCACGTTAGACACGTGTATGCAGCCGCCTGACATCGCGCAAGAGATCATGTCGTACGGCGAGGGGGTTTTTAGCATCGCGCCTGCGCAAGGACAAAAGCCTGTCGGGTTTTTCAAGATCCCTAAGCTGGAAGCCATGGCGTTCCCCGTTCAATTTCCGACCGGACAGAACACAATTGACGAGGCGAGACAAGTATCCATAAGTCCGAGTATGTATTTCAACGTCCGATTGTTCGGCGTGGATACTCGTTTCGCCAAAGATCAGAGCTACCTTTTCTTCGCGCAGTTTGTGACGGAAACGCAACTGGCTAGAAACAGCATGTCTATCCAGTTGCGAAAAGGTAAACCGGTAACTAGAGATGGCAGACGAATTTCAAACAAGCTGCTTCAAGATAATCGCGAAATCGAGCGCTTAGTCCACAACAGAGACGCCACGCGTTTTATGCAACCGTTGAGAGGCTCTCCAGCTTACTGGGAGAAAACTTTGAGAGATCTGCAGGCTATGATTAGACAGTTAGGGAAGCCGACGTTTTTTTGCACGTTCAGCGCAGCCGAAATGCGATGGCCTGAAATCATAACCGCGATCAAGGCCCAGCAAGGTGAACAAATCGACTTTTCCGAGCTCGACTGGAACACGAAATGCGACGTGCTCCGTAGCAACCCCGTCACGGTAATGCGCATGTTTGAGAAACGCGTCGACGCGCTCATGACTCATCTGCTGTTGTCGCCCGCCGAACCCATCGGTAAAGTCGAGGACTACTTTTACAGGGTTGAGTTTCAAGCTAGAGGAAGCCCACATATCCATCTCCTTGCTTGGATAAAGGATGCGCCGGAGTTTGAGAGCGAACAGGATAAGGAAGTGTGCGACTTTATCGACCGCTACATATCCTGCCGGTTGCCCGATTCCGACTCTGATCCTGAGCTTCATCGCATCGTCACCGAAGTTCAGCTTCACAGCCGGAATCACTCCAAATCTTGCAAGAAGGGAAATGTATTATGTAGATTTGGCTTCCCTAAGCTACCGGTGACTAGCACCACGATAACTCGTCCGCGACCGCCACGTCCCGAAGAAGAGGACGACGACGACGCGTCGGGAAGCTGCATGTTTGCGCCCCAAAACGGTAACGCTCGTCCCCAACCGCTGAACCCCGTCGACGAACAGAAGCGCAAAGACGACCGAAAAAGGGCGAAGCGACGCGCGGCCGAACTAAAAGCGATGAGCGACGCCAAAGACAAACTCAAGCCGGTGTGGGATTTGTTGAACGATCCCCAAGCCTCCTTCAACAGCCTGTCAGAGCTGCTGGCCCAGTGTAAAATGAGCGCGGACGATTACGCTAATTCCGTCGAGGCACTGTCCAATAACAACGTGATTTTGCTGAAGCGTGAGCCAAAGGAGGCTTGGGTGAACGGATACAATCCCGATTTGTTGAGGGCATGGAACGCCAACATGGACATTCAGTACGTTATTGATGCTTTTAGCTGCATCATGTACATGTTGTCGTACATTTCCAAGCCGGAGCACGAAATGGGCGAAATGCTTAAGAACGTCGTCAAGCACGTGCGCGAAAGTAACGTGAACGAGGAGGACGAAATGAAGCACATAATGCAGGCGTACTCCAAACATAGGCAGGTAAGCGCGCAGGAGTCCGTGGCGCGAACATGCAGCTTACCGTTAAAGAAGTGTTCGCGAAGCGTCGTGTTCGTACCGACCGACGACGACGCGCTTAAGATGAGTCTCCCGATTAGCGCGCTACTAAATAAAGATCCCGATTCAGAGGACGTCTGGATGTCGGGGATCATCGATAAATACAGAGCAAGGCCTCGAACCCGAGAGTTCGAGATCATGTGTCTGGCCGATTTCGTTTCCGAATGCCGCATCGTTTACGGTCAACAAACGAAAGGGAAAAATGTTCACCGGCTGCTAAACGGTATGGGCTATTTCCAAAAAAGAAGCGTCGGTAAGCCTGCGGTTATTAGGTACGCGCGATTCTCAAAAGAAAAACAACCCGAAAAATTCTACGGTAGATTAGTCAAACTTTACATGCCCCATCGTTCCAACGAACAGTTAAAACCTCATCGATTTCCAACGTATGAGCAGTTTTACACTAGCGCATCCGTGGAGCTACCCACACACCCGGGTCTCCTGATGCCTGTTCGTGCAATCGTGCAAGCACGCCAAGAGAAATTCGAGAAAAACAGCGAAGAAGTCGACAAGGCGTTCGATCAGCTGCAACAGCAGGGACCGTCCGAGAACGCGTGGACTGCTTTTGCACCTGAAGTCGAAGTCGACCGCTTGGAGTGCGTTGCGGAACGAGAAGACGTCAATCCGGAGGGGGAGAGTGCTGTACAAGACGATGTTCCAGAATACCGCATTCTGGAACACGGAGACGGAGTTGTACCGCAAGTAGAGGAACCCCAGATGAGTGCCGAATTCGTTAGGGCGTTGTTTCGAAGTCTCAACGAGACGCAGGCAGCCATATTTTACACTGTCTGCCAGTGGTGTCAGCAGCGCGTGTGGGGTCAAAATCCAGAACCGTTTTACTACTTCGTATCGGGTGGTGCGGGTTGTGGCAAATCGCACGTCATCAAGTGCATCTACACGGAAGCGTCGAAAATTTTGAGACAACTGCCTCAAATCCGAGAGGAAGGGGATCTCTCCGTGCCCACGGTAATCTTGAGCGCGTTTACTGGAACGGCAGCGTACAATATTTCGGGCAAAACGCTGCATTCCTTTCTAAAACTCCCGCGGAACCTGAAACCGCCGTATCAGGGACTCGGGAATGCTCTAGATGAGCTGCGAGCTGTATTGCGCGACGTCCAAATTCTAATCATTGATGAAATCTCCATGATTTCAAAGGATCTTTTTGCCTACGTAAACTGGAGATTTCAGCAAATCAAAGGCAGCAAGAAACCTTTCGGTGGGGTCTCTGTTCTCGCGGTGGGTGACTTTTACCAACTGCCACCTCTGGGTAAAGCCAAACCACTGTGCGTCTTCGAAGAGGATGTTTTGGACTTCTGGAAAGACCATTTCCAGATGATTACCCTCACAGAGATCATGCGTCAGAAAGAGGACCTTGCTTTTGCCCAGCTTTTGAACCGGCTGCGTGTTAAGCCCAAGTCCGGCGACCTCCAAGAAGCCGATAGAGCGTTGCTACTTCAGGCCGTGAAGAACCCCGAAGACTGCCCGTGTGATGCACTGCACATATTTGCCACAAACAAGGAAGTCCACAGACACAACTCCGAAACAATCGACGCTCTTCACACTGACATTGTCATCGTAAACGCCGAAGACTACAGGAAGGACCCGAGGACGGGAGGGATGAAGAGGCAAATGAAGCCCGTCGTTGGGAAAAAAACCGACCTGCTCGACACCGTTAAAATTGCGCTGGGAGCGCGCATAATGGTGACCAGGAACCTGGACGTTGAGGAGGGACTCGTGAACGGATCATTCGGGAAGGTTTCAAATATTGTCCGTAAGACAAAAGATGGAACCGAGACCGTTCAGATGCTTGGACTGACGCTGGACAACCCCAACGCCGGCAAGAATCACCGCAGAAAGGTGCAAGGTGAAGACGACGACCTGGTGTACATCGAGAGGTCCGAGGAAAGCCTGAGGAAAGGAGTGGTTCGTCGCCAGTTCCCCATCAAGTTGGCCTACGCCTGCACGGCTCACAAAGTTCAAGGGATGACCATGCAGAGTGCCGTAGTGTCGCTTAAGAAGATTTTCGAGCCGGGAATGGCCTACGTCGCGCTCAGCAGGACGACCTCGCTCCGTGGACTGCACATCACGGACTTCAACGAGAAAAAGATTTATGCTGATTCTGCGGTCACGGCCTCGTTACGGAATATGACACGAGCGTCGTTTGGCGGAATCATGCCGCTTTTACAGAAGACGAGGGAGACTGAAGTGGATCAACACTTCAAAATCGTCCATCACAACACGGAGGGACTGTCATCCCACATCGAGGATATCCGAAGACACCACGAACTGCTTTTGGCAGATATTCTTTGCATGACGGAAACTCACCTGACCGGATCGTTCATTTCACCCCATCTGCAACTGCAAGGATACAACGCATTTATGCGAAATAGGCAAGTCTCCTACTCGACGCACCAAGAAATTGCAAAGAAAGATGGAGGTGGCGTTGTCATATTTTGTAAAGAGCATATTTCAGCTCAGCCTCGGCAATTTATACAAAATGTGACCGATCTGGAGTTTGTCGTCATCAAAGTGGATAGTCCCGTCCAATTGACGATCGCCGCCGTCTACCGGCCACCGAGCTATAGTCTCAAAGACTTTTTGGACAATGTGAAGAGCCTTTTAGATTATTTGGAGATAGCGGAAAAACATCCCGTCATTGTCTGTGGCGACTTCAACGAGGACCTCTTGGGTACAGGGAAAAAAGCGGTTTTGGAATTGTTCCAGTCAAAGGGATACGCGCAACTGATCACCACAGCAACGACCAAAAAACGCACACTCCTGGATCACATCTACATCTCTCATCCGGATTTGTGCCTTCAGGCTGGTGTGTTACATAGTTATCATAGCTATCATAACCCGGTGTACTGTATTTTGCGTACGTGAGTTTTTGTCGTACATGGCTATTGCGGCGCGCTTAGCTAGAATCAAAATCAACCCATTGGGCCACTGAATCCGCATTAACGACAACAGATGGGGCAACAGCCTTAGTCCTAATGGGTTGTTATCATAGCTATCAAAATGCGGTGTACTGTATTTTGCGTACGTGACTTTGTGTTGTAGATGGCTATTGTTGTGCGTTTAGCTAGTATGCCATACGGAACCAACCCATTGGGCCACTGAATCTGCATTAACGACAACAGCTGGGGCAACAGCCTTAGTCCTAATGGGTTTGGCGGCGCGTATGGTTGTGTTGAGATGAGTCATACGGAACCATAACATGGGGCTAGGACAGCCAATGCTATGGGTTGGCGCGTATGGCTGGGTTGCAGTTTGATTGTGCGTTGTACGGTCGGCTCGAGATTTTGTGACGTTCGTAACCAAAAAAAGCGTATAATGCAAAGTTCGGCTCGTATTAGCGACATATTAGTAGTGCAGCAGCTCCAGGGAGGACACGGCGGCAGCGGCGGATCCAGTGAGGAGTCATGTGCCAGCTCCAGGGACGACACAGACAGTGGCAGTGAGACACGAGGACAGCAAGGTAAAGCAATACATGGTAATAAACTGTTGTAATTTAATGTTTGTTGTGATTTTTGACCTTATAATACAAGTTTTAAGTTGAATTTGTGTTCAGTCTGTACGATTTGTGACAATTTGTATTTGATGCATTTTATAAAGTCCCCTTTTATCCTGTTGTCGATGTGTGCAGGAAGAATTTGGAGACGACAGCAGTGCTGTCTGTGACCGGACATCAGTGCGCAATACCATATGAAGCTAGGTGTTTAAACATCTCGCTTAAGTCACTGTACCACTGCACATCATAACCACATTTGGAGGAAACTGTTAAATCTAATATTGGTTTTGATGTTTTTCAGAAACCGGCCATTTGAAGTCTGAGAAGAAGCTGGACACCAATATATGGACTCATTTCTTTCTGCAAGGTTTTCTGGTGAGTTTACTTTTATTTATCTCTTACATTTTTTTTAGTACTTGTGTTTTTAGTGATCCCAATATTCATTTCTCAATTTCATGCCCAGGGGACGGGACCACATGTGTATGGCGTTGAGGACAACGCTAAAGACTGAACAAGCACAGCTAGAAGCACAGGGGTAAAGTATGTCAGCACTGCGGATGTTCATAATCAGGTTTGGTTCATTTAGTTTTAAGGTAATACAAATGCAAACAAATAATGTGTAATACTAAACTGTTTTTTTTTGTCTCCTTGTGTGCATGTGAGTGTGTATGCGTTTGTTATAGACTGCACGTTTGTGTGTGTGTGTGTGTGAGTGAGTGAGAGAGTGAGTGTTAGATAAAGAATGAATGGAGAGTGAATGTTCCTTTCCAAGGATCGCCACCTTGTCGTTGGTGGAAAGGCTTGTGTGTTCCAGTGATCCCTAACGGCCGTTTCACACTGCAAGCATGAGCTTCACGTCAGCAAAACTACACACACACTCTGTGTGAATGCACTCTTTGCTTGTCATGCACACTGGAAAACATATACACTGCTCATGCGCTGCTCAAGCTTGCAGTGTGAAACGGCTGTAAGAGTAAGCGGCTTGCTTAAGGGTGAGGTTCCAGACTAAGTGCGATCCAAATTGCCATTAATTAAATAAAAGTACATTTTGAACATAATTTCATGGTTTTGTCTTTCTTCATCATTTTATAATCAAATATTGTGTGACTGTTACATGCAAAATTATCCATTCAATTCTCAGTTTCCAACAGGCATACTTGTGCATTACATCAACATCTGACGTTTGTGATAATTTGGTAAATGACCAGCCATAGTAATGAAATTGAGAGTCATGTTTAATGCTTATCATCCTTAGATCAACTATAATACATTCCTGGGATTCCTCATGTAAGTGAAACGGTACATATGTCCATTTTGTAAATGTATGCTCCTGAATGTGATGGTGAGAAAAAAAATGTTCTGGGTTTAAATCTGATGCTGTATAGTATTTCCTCAGTAAAACTAATTTACCAGCCTCAATTAACAATACATTTTGAACTACAGAGATCCAGGTATAGTGACAGATGGTCCTTTAAAATGGCTTTTTATATACTCGTTATATACATGTCTGTGCTTCAAACTAATTTAAAATCACATATCCAATGAGTATTTGTTCAGTGTTCACTGCACAATAAAACATTCATCAGTCTTACTTCATGCTAACAAACTATCATTTGGCAAATGTAAGACACTACACGTTTGATATTGCTATGGCAGTAATGAGCATGCCCATTCTAAATGGTGTTTTAATCCTGAAGTGTGCATAAATGGAGACATATTGATAGATTTAGGCATAAACCCAAACAAACATGAAGCTAATAAATATACAATTACAATATAATATGATTTCCATGCATTTTTGGGTCATTTTACTGCAATAAAGGATGTTTACAGACCAACCAGGTATGTACAGGCATGTAATACTGTAACAAGTAGAATTAGGTACTGTCCCTTTAAGGCGGACCGTGCGTTCACTCCGTAGATGGAGCGCGAGCTGTGAGCATCGCGTGTCTCTGATATGTATTTCTCTTTGCTGTTTATTTCTCTTTTCAGTAACGCAGTTGTCAGTAAAGTGTTGCAAACTGCCCCATGTGAAAAAATTCCTCTCTTTTTTTCCATATTCTGTCCGTCTGAGATGTCGTTACCATGACGCGTTGCTATGGCCCAACATAACACACAAACACTCCCAAGTTGAGCTTAACTGCTCATTCTGACACTGCCTCTATTTTCTTTCTTTTGTTACAATTATTCTACTCATAAAAGTAAAACATAATGTGTTTGTATCTATAATCCTTTAACATAAGTGTGATCATGCTGTCTGCCTAGGGCAACGGTTGTTTTCTTTTAATACCTATTATCGCCTGATCTTTACGTACAATCTAGTGGCGCAGTCAGTTAAGCGGGTGGTTTACGGTGCATCGTTTTGACGTGATTGACACGGCTTCGAATCCGCGTTCGACAGAGTTTGCTCCTTTCCCTTTTGTCATCAAATATCACACTGGAAAGGTATTTGCTTTCAATAAAAAATGATGGCAATTAACACACACAATCATTGTTGGGCTCTTTTGACTCAGACTGGTAAATAGCCTTTAAAAATCACACACAATATCATATAGGGTGTGCTTGACATACATGTTGCAGTCACTTGCAATAACAGGGCCCCGAGTTTTGCCACGGCAAGCACCACTCACAATTTCTTCAGGAATTGTACTTTCTAGTATTGTCAATACTATTCACTTTTTCAAAACTTTGGCACGCTACTCCTCCGGCACCGTTTGTCACAGACCCACGGATGAGGTGTCAAATCGACCGACTTATTGAGGAGAGGTGTGCTATGTCTTTTCTAAGCGATCGGATGAACGATCTCCGTTTTGGCGGGAAAAAAATCGTCCCGGAAAAGTCCCATAGACTTAACATTGGCAGTACTGTGTGAGATCATATATTCGGATCAGAAGGTCGTAGAGACTTCAGGGTGGGCTCTTTTGACTCGTCCTATCAAGTTGACAATCCGTAGTGACATCACAACTTCATAGCCACTCCCTAGCAACTATTTAAACCACCCTAGCAACCGTATTTCAACATTAATAAGCCATATCTCAGTACCAGACCATTGTACACATACAGAGTTGGGCTCTTTTGACTCAGACTGACAACTACTCTATAAATATCACCTCTTAAACTGTATGGCCACACCATAGCAACCAATTAGACCACCCTAGCAACCATACAGACACATTAATAAGCCATATCTCAACTCCACAACATCCTACAGACATGGGGCTGACTTATTTTGCAGTCTCTTGCATAACAGGGCCCCGAGTTTTGCCACGGCAAGCACCACTCACAATTTCTTCAGGAATTGTACTTTCTAGTTATTATTATTCTTCTGGCCACTTATTTTGACGCGCTTCTCCTCACACAAATTTTGTCAAACCCCAACCACTAAATAGCCAAAGTCGGCGGCCTATACGGGAATCGTGTGCTATGACTTTTATAAGGGATCGGGGGTACAGTGTGCGCCCCAGGGGTGCAAACGTAGCCCAAAAGTGCCATAGACGATTGATGGGGCGAAACTTTGACCTCTCGTAGCTCCGAGCGAGGATCTCAAACACACACATATATTACACGAAATTTGAAGGGGCTGATAGGATCTCTCAGCACACACATCTCAAAGGGGTGTAAGTTGTACCCCTGGGGTGCTAGAGCTCCCCAAAAATCGCAAAAAAGCCCCATTGACTTAACATGGGGAGGCTCGGCCCATGAAACGCATGCAACGCATGCGTTTCTCATTCAATGGTAAATCCCATAGGGATTTTGTATTGAGCATAGCTCTGCTTCACAGACTCACAGAGACAAGGGGGTGGGCCCAATCTACTCAGACAACCAATCACTATCTCAGGATCATGATGATGTTATTAAGCCACGCCCTAGCAACCGTTTAGAGCTCCCTAACAACCGATCCCATTGACTTCCATTGAAAAAGATCAAAGTTATATCTCTGGATAGGAGTGTCATAGAAACATGGGGGTGGGTTTGATTGACTCAGGGCATCAACGGCCAATCACAAATCACCTTCAACACCTCCTAGCCACTCCCTAGCAACCATTATCGAGCACCCTAACAACACAAATCCACTGTGTATATCTCCACATCTGAACATCATAGAGACACGGGGGTTGGTTTATATCATTCATACTGGCAAGGGGATTTTGGGGAATCATTATGGGATGGTGCCAAGCTACTCCATAGCAACCAAACAGAGTACCTTAGCAACCATTCAGATCTCTGCATCAGAAAATCATAGAGACACAGGGGTTGGTTTATATCATTCATACTGGCAAGGGGATTTTGGGGAATCATTATGGGATGGTGCCAAGCCACTCCATAGCAACCAAACAGAGTACCCTAGCAACTGTTTAGATCTCTGCATTAGAAAATCATAGAGACATGGGGGTTGGTTTATATAATTAGTACTGGCAAGGTCATTTTGGGGTATCATTATGGGATGTTGCCACTCCATAGCAACCACCCAGAATACCCTAGCAACCACATAGCAACGTCATAGCAACCACCCAGAACACCATAGCAACCGCCTAGCAACCACCTAGCAACGCCCTAGCAACCTCCCAGAACACCCTAGCAACCGCCTAGCAACACCCTAGCAACCACATAGCAACCACCCAGAACACCCTAGCAACCACCTAGCAACGCCCTATCAACACCCTAGCAACGCCCTAGCAACCACCCAGAACACCCTAGCAACCACCTAGCAACGCCCTAGCAACCACCTAGCAACGCCCTAACAACCACCCAGAACACCCTAGCAACCGCCTAGCAACCACCTAGCAACCACCCAGAACACCCTAGCAACCACCTAGCAACACCCTAGCAACTTCCTAGCAACCTCCCAGAACACCCTAGCAACCACCTAGCAACCACCCAGAACACCTTAGCAACCACCTAGCAACACCCTAGCAACGCCCTAGCAACCACCCAGGATACCCTAGCAACCACCCAGCAACCCCCTAGTAAACAGCTAGAAAACCCTAGCAACTGCCTAGCAATGCCCTAGCAACCACCCAGCAACCCCCTAGCAACCACCCAGAATACCATAGCAACTGCGCTGCGATGCCCTATCAACCAATCACAATACCTTAACAACCACCCAACAATGAACTAGCAACCATCTACAAGACCTTAGCAATCGCCTATCAACTCCCTAGTAACAACCTTGAACACCTTAGCAACTGCCTTGCAACCACCCAGAACATTTAGCAACTGCATAGAAAATATACAGAAAATCTTAGCAACCACATAGCAACACCTTAATAACAACCTAAAACCTCTTAACAGTTGAGCAACACCCTTACATCCACCCAGTTTACTATAGCAACCACTTATCAAAACCCTAGTAATCATTTACATTACCCTAGTGACGGTGCAACAACTTTTAAAAAAATGTTCTGCTGTTTACTTAATACATTTAGGCCTTCATTATTTATAGATTTTTTTAGAATGTGCATTCTTTACATATATCACACGTTATAATCTTATATACACCCCCCGTTGTATTATTTATATTATATTAATGAAAGAGGATGACGATTTCCTGCTTAACGTAAGTATAGCAGGGTGGACTTATATAAAGGTAATGGGAGTTATAATTTTTGGAAAAAAACATTACTGTAATACTACTACTACTACTACTACTACTACTACTGCTACTGCTACTACTAATACTACTACTACTACTACTACTAATAATAATAATAATCATAATCATAATCATAATAATAAAATGTTCCACTTCTGAATTTACACATTTTTATAAGAGGAAGCAAATACAGGGAGCTGGATTATGGCTGATAGAGGTGTCAAATTACCATCACTCTCTCAGTAAGTTTAATACAGACCTATCACTTTAAAAAAAAAAAAAAAAGCCAGTATAAAATAATATATTTGGAGTATGGTGATCGAAATTTACATTATTATTATGATTTATATAACATAATTATTATATTGTATGTCTTATTGTTCTCATCATCTTTAAAAAAGGCCCAAATTGAAGAAAAAGTCATTTTATTGGTTGTCCAATCAAAGCTCGCTGCTGATTGGCTGGCGGCACCAACGAGCGGCAGCTCTCACTGAAGCTCGTTCCACTCTCATCTCCTGAGGTAAGCGAAATGGCTGTTCTCATACATGCTGCGTTATAAACCCTTGTAATGTCACATATAGCTTTTTATTTTAATATAATGTTAGTACTATTAATCCTATTATAATATGAGGTATATATTTTATCGTTTTTGTTGACATTGAAGGTACCGTTTTGTCTGTAGATGGTAATGTGTATAACTTCAAGTAATTTCTATGGCTAGCCACTCATCTATTTTTGTGTGTAAAACATAAAATCATGTTGTGTGTGTGTGTTTGATGAATATAAATCCTTTAACGTTAGCCTACATTCATGCGTGAGCTAGAACTGTAAGTTATGTTAACATTAGGCTGAACGGTTTTCACTTTGGCATTTATATTAAGCTGCAGCTTCCACGATGGTAGTTTGTGTAATATATTAGCCGTTTGTTGTATTTTACATGCATATATTACAACGAGAAGTGTCGATTGCTGCATTTATGTCCGTTTTTGTCGATAAAAGCAAGTTGATTGACAGTGCATTGGTGAGTTTAGTAACGCTTTGTCCAATCGAATGCGGCTAAGTTAGTCACCGGTGGATAAATCCGATGAGGCCTCTGTTACACATTCGCTGACAAGAGTTCTATAATTTTAAACAACAATGTGCAAATATGATGTATTTAATTCACTGTGCAGTGTACATGACTTTATTGAATTCGACAGGAGTTTTTGCGAGAGCTTATTACTTGACAGAGTCGAACTTTTGATTTTCGCGCCGTGCGATCACGTGGTAAATGCAGTAGAAGTCCGCGCTGTCGATTTGAATGGGGTGCGCTCAATCCGCTCCCTAGTGCACTAGTCAGGGCACTGACTTGGGACATAAGTCAATGGCCTGACTCACTCATCAGTGCCCGCACTACTGAACTGGGAAGCTGATTGAGATGCGCCCTGTGTTTGAGTAGAGACAGCCGCTTCGCTGTATGCGCAGCCATTTTGTTTTGTTTTTAATAGTAATGCATAACCTATGTGCATTGATATGAACGCATTGATGTGGCGACATTCTCAGCGCCATTTTACTTTGGGGAGTGGTGATGGAGAGATGACATTAATTTTCTTGTGCTATTCTTAAGTAGAGCTTATCAATACAATACAAAATCACTAGATTTTAGTTCAGTAATAGTTAGGAGATATTTTTATTGTAATACATAATATTTGTCCAATGATTATTGTCAATTCATGACATTTTAATGTTTTTATGATTTATATTCCAATTATATAAAATGTATTTAGACATTTTAAATATTTTTACAAATGGAATTAGCAACAACACAGAGACTTTAAAGCATAAATGTAAAAAAAAGTGTCCAGTTTTATCAATCTTTGCCATTCAATTTAAAGTCACAGGGGTTGTAAGTGTGGTGTTCACTTTTATGACTTTTCTTCCTCTGTTTCAGAATATTGTTTGACAAACCTTCCTGACCTTTGAGGTAAGACTTTAATTAGTGAAATGGCCACACATACAAAAAGGTTTGACTTGATAAGGAAATAATTATAGTTAAAAAAAAAATATTAGGGTCACAGAAACTATTAAAATTAAAATTGTTTTGATTATACCACAAATAATTAAGACCACATCACCCATCCGTTCTCCAAACCACTTGTTCAATATAGAGATGCTGGAGCTTATCCCAGTATCTCTTGTGGTAAATCTGATAGGTGACCAGTTCATCTCATCTCTAGGCTGCATATTTGACATACAGCTTCTAAATTAGATTCTATATAGATAAAATATATAATTATTATTTAACATGCAAACAAGTTATGCATAGTTGACTTGAGTTAAGTTGTCATTATGTTGTCATTGTTCTTTTTCAGACTGACTGATCAGAGCACGACCATCATCTTCTGCTGCACGCCTTGGTCAGTGTTAATATGGTTTACAGTAATATTTTTTTAAAAGTATTTCATCACACCACCATAATTGTAGTTCCTGTGACCTAATATGTCCGTTTCTATTTGTGTTTCATTTTTAGGTTCCTTGTGTCTTGCTGTTTTCCACGGGGAGCAGTTCATTTGTTCTTTCTACTCTTTTTACTTAAAGAAAAAAAAACACATTAAAGCTGTTATTGTAGTTTTTTTCTATAATCATCTTTCTTTTAAATAGAGCATTTTATTTTTTATTTTAATAGACAGTTCTTTTTTTCTTTTTTCTTTTAAATTACATTTATAAATCTAACTAGTTATTTTTCTGGTTATTCTTTGTTATACTCTCATACAGTTCATTTTACTATACTTTCATTGTTGCTTTCTTTATAAAAAAAACAAAAAAACAAAAAAAACACACAAATACACAGTATAAATCTAGCATTACACTTTTATTGCTGTTTAACTGTTTTTTCTACCTGAGAGTACTGCAGGTTTTCTCTTTTCAGGTTCAACAGCTGTTACATCGGGAGAACTTTAAAAGTAAGCCCCTATTAAAGTGAGATTGTCCTGTTAAAAGGAATTTGACTAATAAAGAAGGGTATTTCAATATGCATTACTTGAGGATTACAAATAAATCGATGGTTACTTTTGATGATATGATACTCTGGTTTTTATAATTACCTCACTCAAATGAGTTAATCAGATAGTTTTGTCAAGAACAATTTTTTTTTGTCTAATTTCTTTTTATTTCTTGATATTTTAAAGGATGCCGCGCAAAGGAAAGAGATCTCGGGCTCAACAAATGCGTTGGCAAAAGGAGGACCTGAAGGATCAACCCTCCACGACTAACAAGGTACTGTTGATGTTGTCAAATTACACACTCGTTCATTCTCTCACACACTCACACACTATTGCTATCACTCTCTCTCACTATCACTCTCACACACCATCACTCTGACACTCACTTACTCTCTCACTCATTTATTCATTCTCACACGCTCATTCTTACACTCAGATACATTCAATCAGTCACTCACACACTTATTCATTCTCTCTCTCTCTCTCTCTCTCTCTCTCTCTCTCTCTCTCACGCACACACACTTATTCTTACACACACACACTTATTCTTACACACACACACACACACTTATTCTTACACACACACACACACACACACACTTATTCTTACACACACACACACACACACACTTATTCTTACACACACACACACACACACACACTTATTCTTACACACACACACACTTATTCTTACACACACACACACACACTTATTCTTACACACACACACACACACACACACACTTATTCTTACACACACACACACACACTTATTCTTACACACACACACACACACATACACTTATTCTTACACACACACACACTTATTCTTACACACACACACACACACACACACACACACACACACACACACTTATTCTTACACACACACACACACACACACACACATACACTTATTCTTACACACACACACACACACACACACACACACACACACACACACACACTTATTCTCTCTCACTCACACACACACACACACTTATTCTCTCACATACACAATTATTCATTCTCTCTCTCTCTCTCTCTCTCTCTCTCTCTCTCTCTCTCTCTCTCTCTCTCTCTCTCTCTCTCACACACACACTTATTCGTTCTCTCTTTTATTCTCTCAATTATTTATTTACAGGTTGAACTGCCAAGCACTGCGGCTGCTGTACCTCAGTTTTCGGGTCGAATGTTCGCGGAAGGTAGGGTTTTGTCTGTGCAGGCGTCTCATTGCCAGAACGATGTTAGATATGATGTTTTCTCCAGGAATCATCAGTGCACGTGCGTCGCGTTGACATTCCTGGCTAATCAAAATGAAGGGATTTCGTTTCAAATGCCGGACCTCGATAGAGTTTTAGAGGACGGGGACGCGTTGTACGTCGGCGTTAAAATGCAGCTTATGGCTGAAAGACGCTTTAATAACGATCATCTCACTATGGAGGAAGTACCAATAAGCGTGTCGTCGTTTAACCGAGCACATCAGGTACTGAAGTCTGAAGTGATGATGGGATATCTACGAGCCAGAGGGACCCCTGACATGGAAGGGTGGTGGATTCCTCTCACTGAAAGACTGCAGTGCCTCACTACAGATGTTAGCCATGCACTTCTGATCGTTTCTCCAGAGTGCATCGCGGTGTTCAGAGACCGATGTGGAAGGTATGGATTCTTTGATTCGCACTCACGAACTGCAGAAGGCTTGCCCCATCCAACCGGTCATGGAACTGCAGTCATGTTGACTTTTACCCACCTGGGTGATATGATTGACAGACTCCTCAAGGTCTTCCAGGATCGTGGAGATAAAGCAAACTATGAATTCATGCCGGTGTCGTTCGAAACCGAGCAGCAGTCTGGGCGACTACCTTCACCATCGGTTTCTGAACAGGCATCGAAAGTGACGTTAGCTCCACCAGAACCACAGACAAATATTGGAGCCACAGTTAGTCTCGTTGACTCGGTAGCAAAAAAACAAGCTTTGGTAGATAAAAGAAATAAGCACCGGCGAAGAAAAGAAGTCCGCAGAACTTTAAAAAATTCAAAACAAGCTAGAGAACATAAGGACACGACACCATCTTATTCAATCAAAAAACATAAAAAAAGGGACTATGAGAGACAGCGGTACGTCACTTCTTTACAATATCAAACAAATAAAAAAGCATCGACTAGGATAAAGTATAATCAGGATGCTCGCATCCGAAGCAAAAAGAAAAATTACATGGTTAGGCGGTATAGGACGGATACTCTTTTCCAGACTAAAATGAAAGCGTACGTGGTTAAACGATACAGCACAGATACTCAATTCCAAAATAAAATGAAAGCGTACGTGGTTAAACGATACAGCACTGATAGTCAATTCCAAAATAAAATGAAAGCGTACGTGGTTAGACGGTACAATACGGATACTCTGTACCAGAGTAAAATGAAAGCATACATGGTTAGCCGATATAGGACGGATACTCTGTTCCAGAGTAAAATGAAAGCGTACATGGCTAAGCGATATGCGGGTGACCCGGAATTTAGAGCACATCACATCCTGCGATGTACGCTGCGCAAGACGGAAAAATGCGTCGGTGATGTCTCATATCGGATCCTGCATCGGTTGCAATGCGCACTCAGGATTAAAAGGAAATACAGACCGTACATCTGCTTTAGCCAAGAAACACCACAGCCTTTGGTTGGCCAAGCGATCGAGAGTGCCATTAATGCGTTCCGATGCAAGATTCGACATGGGCCAACACATGTCTGCACGGTCTGTCACAGAGGCCTGTTTCCAGATCAGGTCAAGGCCTGTAACAGATCGAATTACGTAAAAAACGTTCAAGTTGCCGCGTCTTGCTTGACCGGGAAGTATGTCCACGCCTGTGATCGTGCCTGCTCAAGTCCATGCGTCGTTCCGCTAGAGAGAACAGAGGAGTGGATTTGCCACACGTGTGACAGCCATCTTAAAAGAGGCCACATGTCTTCGATCGCAGCAGCTAACCGACTGGAATTGCCACCCATCCCGGCGGAACTGCTCGAATTGAATGTCCTCGAACGCCAACTCGTTGCAAAAATTTTACCGTTTGCGAAAATAATTGCTTTACCCAAGGGAAGGCAGCGAGCGGTGCATGGCTCTGTTGTTTGTGTGCCCTCTGAAGTGGAGAAGACGGTTAACTCTCTCCCAAGACCTAGCAGTGAGTCCCAGCTGCTGCAGGTCAAGCTTAAGAGACACATAAATTTCAAAGGTTATCAGCACTTTCTTACCGTTGACATGCGTAACGTGCTTTCAGCTTTAGCGACGCTGAAAGCGATACATTCCGAGTACCGGGACATCTCCATAAGAGAAACGGCGACGTTCGACTTAGACAACGAAAACGACGACGATAGGGAGGAAGAACAACAACCGGTCGATGTTGCAGAGCGGGACGACCAAAACGTTAGTGTAGAGGAAAAGGACGAACTCCGACCGGGTCTCACGTTAGACACGTGTATGCAGCCGCCTGACATCGCGCAAGAGATCATGTCGTACGGCGAGGGGGTTTTTAGCATCGCGCCTGCGCAAGGACAAAAGCCTGTCGGGTTTTTCAAGATCCCTAAGCTGGAAGCCATGGCGTTCCCCGTTCAATTTCCGACCGGACAGAACACAATTGACGAGGCGAGACAAGTATCCATAAGTCCGAGTATGTATTTCAACGTCCGATTGTTCGGCGTGGATACTCGTTTCGCCAAAGATCAGAGCTACCTTTTCTTCGCGCAGTTTGTGACGGAAACGCAACTGGCTAGAAACAGCATGTCTATCCAGTTGCGAAAAGGTAAACCGGTAACTAGAGATGGCAGACGAATTTCAAACAAGCTGCTTCAAGATAATCGCGAAATCGAGCGCTTAGTCCACAACAGAGACGCCACGCGTTTTATGCAACCGTTGAGAGGCTCTCCAGCTTACTGGGAGAAAACTTTGAGAGATCTGCAGGCTATGATTAGACAGTTAGGGAAGCCGACGTTTTTTTGCACGTTCAGCGCAGCCGAAATGCGATGGCCTGAAATCATAACCGCGATCAAGGCCCAGCAAGGTGAACAAATCGACTTTTCCGAGCTCGACTGGAACACGAAATGCGACGTGCTCCGTAGCAACCCCGTCACGGTAATGCGCATGTTTGAGAAACGCGTCGACGCGCTCATGACTCATCTGCTGTTGTCGCCCGCCGAACCCATCGGTAAAGTCGAGGACTACTTTTACAGGGTTGAGTTTCAAGCTAGAGGAAGCCCACATATCCATCTCCTTGCTTGGATAAAGGATGCGCCGGAGTTTGAGAGCGAACAGGATAAGGAAGTGTGCGACTTTATCGACCGCTACATATCCTGCCGGTTGCCCGATTCCGACTCTGATCCTGAGCTTCATCGCATCGTCACCGAAGTTCAGCTTCACAGCCGGAATCACTCCAAATCTTGCAAGAAGGGAAATGTATTATGTAGATTTGGCTTCCCTAAGCTACCGGTGACTAGCACCACGATAACTCGTCCGCGACCGCCACGTCCCGAAGAAGAGGACGACGACGACGCGTCGGGAAGCTGCATGTTTGCGCCCCAAAACGGTAACGCTCGTCCCCAACCGCTGAACCCCGTCGACGAACAGAAGCGCAAAGACGACCGAAAAAGGGCGAAGCGACGCGCGGCCGAACTAAAAGCGATGAGCGACGCCAAAGACAAACTCAAGCCGGTGTGGGATTTGTTGAACGATCCCCAAGCCTCCTTCAACAGCCTGTCAGAGCTGCTGGCCCAGTGTAAAATGAGCGCGGACGATTACGCTAATTCCGTCGAGGCACTGTCCAATAACAACGTGATTTTGCTGAAGCGTGAGCCAAAGGAGGCTTGGGTGAACGGATACAATCCCGATTTGTTGAGGGCATGGAACGCCAACATGGACATTCAGTACGTTATTGATGCTTTTAGCTGCATCATGTACATGTTGTCGTACATTTCCAAGCCGGAGCACGAAATGGGCGAAATGCTTAAGAACGTCGTCAAGCACGTGCGCGAAAGTAACGTGAACGAGGAGGACGAAATGAAGCACATAATGCAGGCGTACTCCAAACATAGGCAGGTAAGCGCGCAGGAGTCCGTGGCGCGAACATGCAGCTTACCGTTAAAGAAGTGTTCGCGAAGCGTCGTGTTCGTACCGACCGACGACGACGCGCTTAAGATGAGTCTCCCGATTAGCGCGCTACTAAATAAAGATCCCGATTCAGAGGACGTCTGGATGTCGGGGATCATCGATAAATACAGAGCAAGGCCTCGAACCCGAGAGTTCGAGATCATGTGTCTGGCCGATTTCGTTTCCGAATGCCGCATCGTTTACGGTCAACAAACGAAAGGGAAAAATGTTCACCGGCTGCTAAACGGTATGGGCTATTTCCAAAAAAGAAGCGTCGGTAAGCCTGCGGTTATTAGGTACGCGCGATTCTCAAAAGAAAAACAACCCGAAAAATTCTACGGTAGATTAGTCAAACTTTACATGCCCCATCGTTCCAACGAACAGTTAAAACCTCATCGATTTCCAACGTATGAGCAGTTTTACACTAGCGCATCCGTGGAGCTACCCACACACCCGGGTCTCCTGATGCCTGTTCGTGCAATCGTGCAAGCACGCCAAGAGAAATTCGAGAAAAACAGCGAAGAAGTCGACAAGGCGTTCGATCAGCTGCAACAGCAGGGACCGTCCGAGAACGCGTGGACTGCTTTTGCACCTGAAGTCGAAGTCGACCGCTTGGAGTGCGTTGCGGAACGAGAAGACGTCAATCCGGAGGGGGAGAGTGCTGTACAAGACGATGTTCCAGAATACCGCATTCTGGAACACGGAGACGGAGTTGTACCGCAAGTAGAGGAACCCCAGATGAGTGCCGAATTCGTTAGGGCGTTGTTTCGAAGTCTCAACGAGACGCAGGCAGCCATATTTTACACTGTCTGCCAGTGGTGTCAGCAGCGCGTGTGGGGTCAAAATCCAGAACCGTTTTACTACTTCGTATCGGGTGGTGCGGGTTGTGGCAAATCGCACGTCATCAAGTGCATCTACACGGAAGCGTCGAAAATTTTGAGACAACTGCCTCAAATCCGAGAGGAAGGGGATCTCTCCGTGCCCACGGTAATCTTGAGCGCGTTTACTGGAACGGCAGCGTACAATATTTCGGGCAAAACGCTGCATTCCTTTCTAAAACTCCCGCGGAACCTGAAACCGCCGTATCAGGGACTCGGGAATGCTCTAGATGAGCTGCGAGCTGTATTGCGCGACGTCCAAATTCTAATCATTGATGAAATCTCCATGATTTCAAAGGATCTTTTTGCCTACGTAAACTGGAGATTTCAGCAAATCAAAGGCAGCAAGAAACCTTTCGGTGGGGTCTCTGTTCTCGCGGTGGGTGACTTTTACCAACTGCCACCTCTGGGTAAAGCCAAACCACTGTGCGTCTTCGAAGAGGATGTTTTGGACTTCTGGAAAGACCATTTCCAGATGATTACCCTCACAGAGATCATGCGTCAGAAAGAGGACCTTGCTTTTGCCCAGCTTTTGAACCGGCTGCGTGTTAAGCCCAAGTCCGGCGACCTCCAAGAAGCCGATAGAGCGTTGCTACTTCAGGCCGTGAAGAACCCCGAAGACTGCCCGTGTGATGCACTGCACATATTTGCCACAAACAAGGAAGTCCACAGACACAACTCCGAAACAATCGACGCTCTTCACACTGACATTGTCATCGTAAACGCCGAAGACTACAGGAAGGACCCGAGGACGGGAGGGATGAAGAGGCAAATGAAGCCCGTCGTTGGGAAAAAAACCGACCTGCTCGACACCGTTAAAATTGCGCTGGGAGCGCGCATAATGGTGACCAGGAACCTGGACGTTGAGGAGGGACTCGTGAACGGATCATTCGGGAAGGTTTCAAATATTGTCCGTAAGACAAAAGATGGAACCGAGACCGTTCAGATGCTTGGACTGACGCTGGACAACCCCAACGCCGGCAAGAATCACCGCAGAAAGGTGCAAGGTGAAGACGACGACCTGGTGTACATCGAGAGGTCCGAGGAAAGCCTGAGGAAAGGAGTGGTTCGTCGCCAGTTCCCCATCAAGTTGGCCTACGCCTGCACGGCTCACAAAGTTCAAGGGATGACCATGCAGAGTGCCGTAGTGTCGCTTAAGAAGATTTTCGAGCCGGGAATGGCCTACGTCGCGCTCAGCAGGACGACCTCGCTCCGTGGACTGCACATCACGGACTTCAACGAGAAAAAGATTTATGCTGATTCTGCGGTCACGGCCTCGTTACGGAATATGACACGAGCGTCGTTTGGCGGAATCATGCCGCTTTTACAGAAGACGAGGGAGACTGAAGTGGATCAACACTTCAAAATCGTCCATCACAACACGGAGGGACTGTCATCCCACATCGAGGATATCCGAAGACACCACGAACTGCTTTTGGCAGATATTCTTTGCATGACGGAAACTCACCTGACCGGATCGTTCATTTCACCCCATCTGCAACTGCAAGGATACAACGCATTTATGCGAAATAGGCAAGTCTCCTACTCGACGCACCAAGAAATTGCAAAGAAAGATGGAGGTGGCGTTGTCATATTTTGTAAAGAGCATATTTCAGCTCAGCCTCGGCAATTTATACAAAATGTGACCGATCTGGAGTTTGTCGTCATCAAAGTGGATAGTCCCGTCCAATTGACGATCGCCGCCGTCTACCGGCCACCGAGCTATAGTCTCAAAGACTTTTTGGACAATGTGAAGAGCCTTTTAGATTATTTGGAGATAGCGGAAAAACATCCCGTCATTGTCTGTGGCGACTTCAACGAGGACCTCTTGGGTACAGGGAAAAAAGCGGTTTTGGAATTGTTCCAGTCAAAGGGATACGCGCAACTGATCACCACAGCAACGACCAAAAAACGCACACTCCTGGATCACATCTACATCTCTCATCCGGATTTGTGCCTTCAGGCTGGTGTGTTACATAGTTATCATAGCTATCATAACCCGGTGTACTGTATTTTGCGTACGTGAGTTTTTGTCGTACATGGCTATTGCGGCGCGCTTAGCTAGAATCAAAATCAACCCATTGGGCCACTGAATCCGCATTAACGACAACAGATGGGGCAACAGCCTTAGTCCTAATGGGTTGTTATCATAGCTATCAAAATGCGGTGTACTGTATTTTGCGTACGTGACTTTGTGTTGTAGATGGCTATTGTTGTGCGTTTAGCTAGTATGCCATACGGAACCAACCCATTGGGCCACTGAATCTGCATTAACGACAACAGCTGGGGCAACAGCCTTAGTCCTAATGGGTTTGGCGGCGCGTATGGTTGTGTTGAGATGAGTCATACGGAACCATAACATGGGGCTAGGACAGCCAATGCTATGGGTTGGCGCGTATGGCTGGGTTGCAGTTTGATTGTGCGTTGTACGGTCGGCTCGAGATTTTGTGACGTTCGTAACCAAAAAAAGCGTATAATGCAAAGTTCGGCTCGTATTAGCGACATATTAGTAGTGCAGCAGCTCCAGGGAGGACACGGCGGCAGCGGCGGATCCAGTGAGGAGTCATGTGCCAGCTCCAGGGACGACACAGACAGTGGCAGTGAGACACGAGGACAGCAAGGTAAAGCAATACATGGTAATAAACTGTTGTAATTTAATGTTTGTTGTGATTTTTGACCTTATAATACAAGTTTTAAGTTGAATTTGTGTTCAGTCTGTACGATTTGTGACAATTTGTATTTGATGCATTTTATAAAGTCCC
This sequence comes from Pseudorasbora parva, assembly GCF_024679245.1. NCBI lineage: Eukaryota > Metazoa > Chordata > Actinopteri > Cypriniformes > Gobionidae > Pseudorasbora > Pseudorasbora parva. Next base: position 14,967,167 of record NC_090183.1, on the reverse strand, counting down.
CTTTTATCCTGTTGTCGATGTGTGCAGGAAGAATTTGGAGACGACAGCAGTGCTGTCTGTGACCGGACATCAGTGCGCAATACCATATGAAGCTAGGTGTTTAAACATCTCGCTTAAGTCACTGTACCACTGCACATCATAACCACATTTGGAGGAAACTGTTAAATCTAATATTGGTTTTGATGTTTTTCAGAAACCGGCCATTTGAAGTCTGAGAAGAAGCTGGACACCAATATATGGACTCATTTCTTTCTGCAAGGTTTTCTGGTGAGTTTACTTTTATTTATCTCTTACATTTTTTTTAGTACTTGTGTTTTTAGTGATCCCAATATTCATTTCTCAATTTCATGCCCAGGGGACGGGACCACATGTGTATGGCGTTGAGGACAACGCTAAAGACTGAACAAGCACAGCTAGAAGCACAGGGGTAAAGTATGTCAGCACTGCGGATGTTCATAATCAGGTTTGGTTCATTTAGTTTTAAGGTAATACAAATGCAAACAAATAATGTGTAATACTAAACTGTTTTTTTTTGTCTCCTTGTGTGCATGTGAGTGTGTATGCGTTTGTTATAGACTGCACGTTTGTGTGTGTGTGTGTGTGAGTGAGTGAGAGAGTGAGTGTTAGATAAAGAATGAATGGAGAGTGAATGTTCCTTTCCAAGGATCGCCACCTTGTCGTTGGTGGAAAGGCTTGTGTGTTCCAGTGATCCCTAACGGCCGTTTCACACTGCAAGCATGAGCTTCACGTCAGCAAAACTACACACACACTCTGTGTGAATGCACTCTTTGCTTGTCATGCACACTGGAAAACATATACACTGCTCATGCGCTGCTCAAGCTTGCAGTGTGAAACGGCTGTAAGAGTAAGCGGCTTGCTTAAGGGTGAGGTTCCAGACTAAGTGCGATCCAAATTGCCATTAATTAAATAAAAGTACATTTTGAACATAATTTCATGGTTTTGTCTTTCTTCATCATTTTATAATCAAATATTGTGTGACTGTTACATGCAAAATTATCCATTCAATTCTCAGTTTCCAACAGGCATACTTGTGCATTACATCAACATCTGACGTTTGTGATAATTTGGTAAATGACCAGCCATAGTAATGAAATTGAGAGTCATGTTTAATGCTTATCATCCTTAGATCAACTATAATACATTCCTGGGATTCCTCATGTAAGTGAAACGGTACATATGTCCATTTTGTAAATGTATGCTCCTGAATGTGATGGTGAGAAAAAAAATGTTCTGGGTTTAAATCTGATGCTGTATAGTATTTCCTCAGTAAAACTAATTTACCAGCCTCAATTAACAATACATTTTGAACTACAGAGATCCAGGTATAGTGACAGATGGTCCTTTAAAATGGCTTTTTATATACTCGTTATATACATGTCTGTGCTTCAAACTAATTTAAAATCACATATCCAATGAGTATTTGTTCAGTGTTCACTGCACAATAAAACATTCATCAGTCTTACTTCATGCTAACAAACTATCATTTGGCAAATGTAAGACACTACACGTTTGATATTGCTATGGCAGTAATGAGCATGCCCATTCTAAATGGTGTTTTAATCCTGAAGTGTGCATAAATGGAGACATATTGATAGATTTAGGCATAAACCCAAACAAACATGAAGCTAATAAATATACAATTACAATATAATATGATTTCCATGCATTTTTGGGTCATTTTACTGCAATAAAGGATGTTTACAGACCAACCAGGTATGTACAGGCATGTAATACTGTAACAAGTAGAATTAGGTACTGTCCCTTTAAGGCGGACCGTGCGTTCACTCCGTAGATGGAGCGCGAGCTGTGAGCATCGCGTGTCTCTGATATGTATTTCTCTTTGCTGTTTATTTCTCTTTTCAGTAACGCAGTTGTCAGTAAAGTGTTGCAAACTGCCCCATGTGAAAAAATTCCTCTCTTTTTTTCCATATTCTGTCCGT
>NC_090183.1:14864400-14965006 GCF_024679245.1 Pseudorasbora parva | reverse complement strand
TACCCTAGTGACGGTGCAACAACTTTTAAAAAAATGTTCTGCTGTTTACTTAATACATTTAGGCCTTCATTATTTATAGATTTTTTTAGAATGTGCATTCTTTACATATATCACACGTTATAATCTTATATACACCCCCCGTTGTATTATTTATATTATATTAATGAAAGAGGATGACGATTTCCTGCTTAACGTAAGTATAGCAGGGTGGACTTATATAAAGGTAATGGGAGTTATAATTTTTGGAAAAAAACATTACTGTAATACTACTACTACTACTACTACTACTACTACTGCTACTGCTACTACTAATACTACTACTACTACTACTACTAATAATAATAATAATCATAATCATAATCATAATAATAAAATGTTCCACTTCTGAATTTACACATTTTTATAAGAGGAAGCAAATACAGGGAGCTGGATTATGGCTGATAGAGGTGTCAAATTACCATCACTCTCTCAGTAAGTTTAATACAGACCTATCACTTTAAAAAAAAAAAAAAAAGCCAGTATAAAATAATATATTTGGAGTATGGTGATCGAAATTTACATTATTATTATGATTTATATAACATAATTATTATATTGTATGTCTTATTGTTCTCATCATCTTTAAAAAAGGCCCAAATTGAAGAAAAAGTCATTTTATTGGTTGTCCAATCAAAGCTCGCTGCTGATTGGCTGGCGGCACCAACGAGCGGCAGCTCTCACTGAAGCTCGTTCCACTCTCATCTCCTGAGGTAAGCGAAATGGCTGTTCTCATACATGCTGCGTTATAAACCCTTGTAATGTCACATATAGCTTTTTATTTTAATATAATGTTAGTACTATTAATCCTATTATAATATGAGGTATATATTTTATCGTTTTTGTTGACATTGAAGGTACCGTTTTGTCTGTAGATGGTAATGTGTATAACTTCAAGTAATTTCTATGGCTAGCCACTCATCTATTTTTGTGTGTAAAACATAAAATCATGTTGTGTGTGTGTGTTTGATGAATATAAATCCTTTAACGTTAGCCTACATTCATGCGTGAGCTAGAACTGTAAGTTATGTTAACATTAGGCTGAACGGTTTTCACTTTGGCATTTATATTAAGCTGCAGCTTCCACGATGGTAGTTTGTGTAATATATTAGCCGTTTGTTGTATTTTACATGCATATATTACAACGAGAAGTGTCGATTGCTGCATTTATGTCCGTTTTTGTCGATAAAAGCAAGTTGATTGACAGTGCATTGGTGAGTTTAGTAACGCTTTGTCCAATCGAATGCGGCTAAGTTAGTCACCGGTGGATAAATCCGATGAGGCCTCTGTTACACATTCGCTGACAAGAGTTCTATAATTTTAAACAACAATGTGCAAATATGATGTATTTAATTCACTGTGCAGTGTACATGACTTTATTGAATTCGACAGGAGTTTTTGCGAGAGCTTATTACTTGACAGAGTCGAACTTTTGATTTTCGCGCCGTGCGATCACGTGGTAAATGCAGTAGAAGTCCGCGCTGTCGATTTGAATGGGGTGCGCTCAATCCGCTCCCTAGTGCACTAGTCAGGGCACTGACTTGGGACATAAGTCAATGGCCTGACTCACTCATCAGTGCCCGCACTACTGAACTGGGAAGCTGATTGAGATGCGCCCTGTGTTTGAGTAGAGACAGCCGCTTCGCTGTATGCGCAGCCATTTTGTTTTGTTTTTAATAGTAATGCATAACCTATGTGCATTGATATGAACGCATTGATGTGGCGACATTCTCAGCGCCATTTTACTTTGGGGAGTGGTGATGGAGAGATGACATTAATTTTCTTGTGCTATTCTTAAGTAGAGCTTATCAATACAATACAAAATCACTAGATTTTAGTTCAGTAATAGTTAGGAGATATTTTTATTGTAATACATAATATTTGTCCAATGATTATTGTCAATTCATGACATTTTAATGTTTTTATGATTTATATTCCAATTATATAAAATGTATTTAGACATTTTAAATATTTTTACAAATGGAATTAGCAACAACACAGAGACTTTAAAGCATAAATGTAAAAAAAAGTGTCCAGTTTTATCAATCTTTGCCATTCAATTTAAAGTCACAGGGGTTGTAAGTGTGGTGTTCACTTTTATGACTTTTCTTCCTCTGTTTCAGAATATTGTTTGACAAACCTTCCTGACCTTTGAGGTAAGACTTTAATTAGTGAAATGGCCACACATACAAAAAGGTTTGACTTGATAAGGAAATAATTATAGTTAAAAAAAAAATATTAGGGTCACAGAAACTATTAAAATTAAAATTGTTTTGATTATACCACAAATAATTAAGACCACATCACCCATCCGTTCTCCAAACCACTTGTTCAATATAGAGATGCTGGAGCTTATCCCAGTATCTCTTGTGGTAAATCTGATAGGTGACCAGTTCATCTCATCTCTAGGCTGCATATTTGACATACAGCTTCTAAATTAGATTCTATATAGATAAAATATATAATTATTATTTAACATGCAAACAAGTTATGCATAGTTGACTTGAGTTAAGTTGTCATTATGTTGTCATTGTTCTTTTTCAGACTGACTGATCAGAGCACGACCATCATCTTCTGCTGCACGCCTTGGTCAGTGTTAATATGGTTTACAGTAATATTTTTTTAAAAGTATTTCATCACACCACCATAATTGTAGTTCCTGTGACCTAATATGTCCGTTTCTATTTGTGTTTCATTTTTAGGTTCCTTGTGTCTTGCTGTTTTCCACGGGGAGCAGTTCATTTGTTCTTTCTACTCTTTTTACTTAAAGAAAAAAAAACACATTAAAGCTGTTATTGTAGTTTTTTTCTATAATCATCTTTCTTTTAAATAGAGCATTTTATTTTTTATTTTAATAGACAGTTCTTTTTTTCTTTTTTCTTTTAAATTACATTTATAAATCTAACTAGTTATTTTTCTGGTTATTCTTTGTTATACTCTCATACAGTTCATTTTACTATACTTTCATTGTTGCTTTCTTTATAAAAAAAACAAAAAAACAAAAAAAACACACAAATACACAGTATAAATCTAGCATTACACTTTTATTGCTGTTTAACTGTTTTTTCTACCTGAGAGTACTGCAGGTTTTCTCTTTTCAGGTTCAACAGCTGTTACATCGGGAGAACTTTAAAAGTAAGCCCCTATTAAAGTGAGATTGTCCTGTTAAAAGGAATTTGACTAATAAAGAAGGGTATTTCAATATGCATTACTTGAGGATTACAAATAAATCGATGGTTACTTTTGATGATATGATACTCTGGTTTTTATAATTACCTCACTCAAATGAGTTAATCAGATAGTTTTGTCAAGAACAATTTTTTTTTGTCTAATTTCTTTTTATTTCTTGATATTTTAAAGGATGCCGCGCAAAGGAAAGAGATCTCGGGCTCAACAAATGCGTTGGCAAAAGGAGGACCTGAAGGATCAACCCTCCACGACTAACAAGGTACTGTTGATGTTGTCAAATTACACACTCGTTCATTCTCTCACACACTCACACACTATTGCTATCACTCTCTCTCACTATCACTCTCACACACCATCACTCTGACACTCACTTACTCTCTCACTCATTTATTCATTCTCACACGCTCATTCTTACACTCAGATACATTCAATCAGTCACTCACACACTTATTCATTCTCTCTCTCTCTCTCTCTCTCTCTCTCTCTCTCTCTCTCACGCACACACACTTATTCTTACACACACACACTTATTCTTACACACACACACACACACTTATTCTTACACACACACACACACACACACACTTATTCTTACACACACACACACACACACACTTATTCTTACACACACACACACACACACACACTTATTCTTACACACACACACACTTATTCTTACACACACACACACACACTTATTCTTACACACACACACACACACACACACACTTATTCTTACACACACACACACACACTTATTCTTACACACACACACACACACATACACTTATTCTTACACACACACACACTTATTCTTACACACACACACACACACACACACACACACACACACACACACTTATTCTTACACACACACACACACACACACACACATACACTTATTCTTACACACACACACACACACACACACACACACACACACACACACACACTTATTCTCTCTCACTCACACACACACACACACTTATTCTCTCACATACACAATTATTCATTCTCTCTCTCTCTCTCTCTCTCTCTCTCTCTCTCTCTCTCTCTCTCTCTCTCTCTCTCTCTCTCACACACACACTTATTCGTTCTCTCTTTTATTCTCTCAATTATTTATTTACAGGTTGAACTGCCAAGCACTGCGGCTGCTGTACCTCAGTTTTCGGGTCGAATGTTCGCGGAAGGTAGGGTTTTGTCTGTGCAGGCGTCTCATTGCCAGAACGATGTTAGATATGATGTTTTCTCCAGGAATCATCAGTGCACGTGCGTCGCGTTGACATTCCTGGCTAATCAAAATGAAGGGATTTCGTTTCAAATGCCGGACCTCGATAGAGTTTTAGAGGACGGGGACGCGTTGTACGTCGGCGTTAAAATGCAGCTTATGGCTGAAAGACGCTTTAATAACGATCATCTCACTATGGAGGAAGTACCAATAAGCGTGTCGTCGTTTAACCGAGCACATCAGGTACTGAAGTCTGAAGTGATGATGGGATATCTACGAGCCAGAGGGACCCCTGACATGGAAGGGTGGTGGATTCCTCTCACTGAAAGACTGCAGTGCCTCACTACAGATGTTAGCCATGCACTTCTGATCGTTTCTCCAGAGTGCATCGCGGTGTTCAGAGACCGATGTGGAAGGTATGGATTCTTTGATTCGCACTCACGAACTGCAGAAGGCTTGCCCCATCCAACCGGTCATGGAACTGCAGTCATGTTGACTTTTACCCACCTGGGTGATATGATTGACAGACTCCTCAAGGTCTTCCAGGATCGTGGAGATAAAGCAAACTATGAATTCATGCCGGTGTCGTTCGAAACCGAGCAGCAGTCTGGGCGACTACCTTCACCATCGGTTTCTGAACAGGCATCGAAAGTGACGTTAGCTCCACCAGAACCACAGACAAATATTGGAGCCACAGTTAGTCTCGTTGACTCGGTAGCAAAAAAACAAGCTTTGGTAGATAAAAGAAATAAGCACCGGCGAAGAAAAGAAGTCCGCAGAACTTTAAAAAATTCAAAACAAGCTAGAGAACATAAGGACACGACACCATCTTATTCAATCAAAAAACATAAAAAAAGGGACTATGAGAGACAGCGGTACGTCACTTCTTTACAATATCAAACAAATAAAAAAGCATCGACTAGGATAAAGTATAATCAGGATGCTCGCATCCGAAGCAAAAAGAAAAATTACATGGTTAGGCGGTATAGGACGGATACTCTTTTCCAGACTAAAATGAAAGCGTACGTGGTTAAACGATACAGCACAGATACTCAATTCCAAAATAAAATGAAAGCGTACGTGGTTAAACGATACAGCACTGATAGTCAATTCCAAAATAAAATGAAAGCGTACGTGGTTAGACGGTACAATACGGATACTCTGTACCAGAGTAAAATGAAAGCATACATGGTTAGCCGATATAGGACGGATACTCTGTTCCAGAGTAAAATGAAAGCGTACATGGCTAAGCGATATGCGGGTGACCCGGAATTTAGAGCACATCACATCCTGCGATGTACGCTGCGCAAGACGGAAAAATGCGTCGGTGATGTCTCATATCGGATCCTGCATCGGTTGCAATGCGCACTCAGGATTAAAAGGAAATACAGACCGTACATCTGCTTTAGCCAAGAAACACCACAGCCTTTGGTTGGCCAAGCGATCGAGAGTGCCATTAATGCGTTCCGATGCAAGATTCGACATGGGCCAACACATGTCTGCACGGTCTGTCACAGAGGCCTGTTTCCAGATCAGGTCAAGGCCTGTAACAGATCGAATTACGTAAAAAACGTTCAAGTTGCCGCGTCTTGCTTGACCGGGAAGTATGTCCACGCCTGTGATCGTGCCTGCTCAAGTCCATGCGTCGTTCCGCTAGAGAGAACAGAGGAGTGGATTTGCCACACGTGTGACAGCCATCTTAAAAGAGGCCACATGTCTTCGATCGCAGCAGCTAACCGACTGGAATTGCCACCCATCCCGGCGGAACTGCTCGAATTGAATGTCCTCGAACGCCAACTCGTTGCAAAAATTTTACCGTTTGCGAAAATAATTGCTTTACCCAAGGGAAGGCAGCGAGCGGTGCATGGCTCTGTTGTTTGTGTGCCCTCTGAAGTGGAGAAGACGGTTAACTCTCTCCCAAGACCTAGCAGTGAGTCCCAGCTGCTGCAGGTCAAGCTTAAGAGACACATAAATTTCAAAGGTTATCAGCACTTTCTTACCGTTGACATGCGTAACGTGCTTTCAGCTTTAGCGACGCTGAAAGCGATACATTCCGAGTACCGGGACATCTCCATAAGAGAAACGGCGACGTTCGACTTAGACAACGAAAACGACGACGATAGGGAGGAAGAACAACAACCGGTCGATGTTGCAGAGCGGGACGACCAAAACGTTAGTGTAGAGGAAAAGGACGAACTCCGACCGGGTCTCACGTTAGACACGTGTATGCAGCCGCCTGACATCGCGCAAGAGATCATGTCGTACGGCGAGGGGGTTTTTAGCATCGCGCCTGCGCAAGGACAAAAGCCTGTCGGGTTTTTCAAGATCCCTAAGCTGGAAGCCATGGCGTTCCCCGTTCAATTTCCGACCGGACAGAACACAATTGACGAGGCGAGACAAGTATCCATAAGTCCGAGTATGTATTTCAACGTCCGATTGTTCGGCGTGGATACTCGTTTCGCCAAAGATCAGAGCTACCTTTTCTTCGCGCAGTTTGTGACGGAAACGCAACTGGCTAGAAACAGCATGTCTATCCAGTTGCGAAAAGGTAAACCGGTAACTAGAGATGGCAGACGAATTTCAAACAAGCTGCTTCAAGATAATCGCGAAATCGAGCGCTTAGTCCACAACAGAGACGCCACGCGTTTTATGCAACCGTTGAGAGGCTCTCCAGCTTACTGGGAGAAAACTTTGAGAGATCTGCAGGCTATGATTAGACAGTTAGGGAAGCCGACGTTTTTTTGCACGTTCAGCGCAGCCGAAATGCGATGGCCTGAAATCATAACCGCGATCAAGGCCCAGCAAGGTGAACAAATCGACTTTTCCGAGCTCGACTGGAACACGAAATGCGACGTGCTCCGTAGCAACCCCGTCACGGTAATGCGCATGTTTGAGAAACGCGTCGACGCGCTCATGACTCATCTGCTGTTGTCGCCCGCCGAACCCATCGGTAAAGTCGAGGACTACTTTTACAGGGTTGAGTTTCAAGCTAGAGGAAGCCCACATATCCATCTCCTTGCTTGGATAAAGGATGCGCCGGAGTTTGAGAGCGAACAGGATAAGGAAGTGTGCGACTTTATCGACCGCTACATATCCTGCCGGTTGCCCGATTCCGACTCTGATCCTGAGCTTCATCGCATCGTCACCGAAGTTCAGCTTCACAGCCGGAATCACTCCAAATCTTGCAAGAAGGGAAATGTATTATGTAGATTTGGCTTCCCTAAGCTACCGGTGACTAGCACCACGATAACTCGTCCGCGACCGCCACGTCCCGAAGAAGAGGACGACGACGACGCGTCGGGAAGCTGCATGTTTGCGCCCCAAAACGGTAACGCTCGTCCCCAACCGCTGAACCCCGTCGACGAACAGAAGCGCAAAGACGACCGAAAAAGGGCGAAGCGACGCGCGGCCGAACTAAAAGCGATGAGCGACGCCAAAGACAAACTCAAGCCGGTGTGGGATTTGTTGAACGATCCCCAAGCCTCCTTCAACAGCCTGTCAGAGCTGCTGGCCCAGTGTAAAATGAGCGCGGACGATTACGCTAATTCCGTCGAGGCACTGTCCAATAACAACGTGATTTTGCTGAAGCGTGAGCCAAAGGAGGCTTGGGTGAACGGATACAATCCCGATTTGTTGAGGGCATGGAACGCCAACATGGACATTCAGTACGTTATTGATGCTTTTAGCTGCATCATGTACATGTTGTCGTACATTTCCAAGCCGGAGCACGAAATGGGCGAAATGCTTAAGAACGTCGTCAAGCACGTGCGCGAAAGTAACGTGAACGAGGAGGACGAAATGAAGCACATAATGCAGGCGTACTCCAAACATAGGCAGGTAAGCGCGCAGGAGTCCGTGGCGCGAACATGCAGCTTACCGTTAAAGAAGTGTTCGCGAAGCGTCGTGTTCGTACCGACCGACGACGACGCGCTTAAGATGAGTCTCCCGATTAGCGCGCTACTAAATAAAGATCCCGATTCAGAGGACGTCTGGATGTCGGGGATCATCGATAAATACAGAGCAAGGCCTCGAACCCGAGAGTTCGAGATCATGTGTCTGGCCGATTTCGTTTCCGAATGCCGCATCGTTTACGGTCAACAAACGAAAGGGAAAAATGTTCACCGGCTGCTAAACGGTATGGGCTATTTCCAAAAAAGAAGCGTCGGTAAGCCTGCGGTTATTAGGTACGCGCGATTCTCAAAAGAAAAACAACCCGAAAAATTCTACGGTAGATTAGTCAAACTTTACATGCCCCATCGTTCCAACGAACAGTTAAAACCTCATCGATTTCCAACGTATGAGCAGTTTTACACTAGCGCATCCGTGGAGCTACCCACACACCCGGGTCTCCTGATGCCTGTTCGTGCAATCGTGCAAGCACGCCAAGAGAAATTCGAGAAAAACAGCGAAGAAGTCGACAAGGCGTTCGATCAGCTGCAACAGCAGGGACCGTCCGAGAACGCGTGGACTGCTTTTGCACCTGAAGTCGAAGTCGACCGCTTGGAGTGCGTTGCGGAACGAGAAGACGTCAATCCGGAGGGGGAGAGTGCTGTACAAGACGATGTTCCAGAATACCGCATTCTGGAACACGGAGACGGAGTTGTACCGCAAGTAGAGGAACCCCAGATGAGTGCCGAATTCGTTAGGGCGTTGTTTCGAAGTCTCAACGAGACGCAGGCAGCCATATTTTACACTGTCTGCCAGTGGTGTCAGCAGCGCGTGTGGGGTCAAAATCCAGAACCGTTTTACTACTTCGTATCGGGTGGTGCGGGTTGTGGCAAATCGCACGTCATCAAGTGCATCTACACGGAAGCGTCGAAAATTTTGAGACAACTGCCTCAAATCCGAGAGGAAGGGGATCTCTCCGTGCCCACGGTAATCTTGAGCGCGTTTACTGGAACGGCAGCGTACAATATTTCGGGCAAAACGCTGCATTCCTTTCTAAAACTCCCGCGGAACCTGAAACCGCCGTATCAGGGACTCGGGAATGCTCTAGATGAGCTGCGAGCTGTATTGCGCGACGTCCAAATTCTAATCATTGATGAAATCTCCATGATTTCAAAGGATCTTTTTGCCTACGTAAACTGGAGATTTCAGCAAATCAAAGGCAGCAAGAAACCTTTCGGTGGGGTCTCTGTTCTCGCGGTGGGTGACTTTTACCAACTGCCACCTCTGGGTAAAGCCAAACCACTGTGCGTCTTCGAAGAGGATGTTTTGGACTTCTGGAAAGACCATTTCCAGATGATTACCCTCACAGAGATCATGCGTCAGAAAGAGGACCTTGCTTTTGCCCAGCTTTTGAACCGGCTGCGTGTTAAGCCCAAGTCCGGCGACCTCCAAGAAGCCGATAGAGCGTTGCTACTTCAGGCCGTGAAGAACCCCGAAGACTGCCCGTGTGATGCACTGCACATATTTGCCACAAACAAGGAAGTCCACAGACACAACTCCGAAACAATCGACGCTCTTCACACTGACATTGTCATCGTAAACGCCGAAGACTACAGGAAGGACCCGAGGACGGGAGGGATGAAGAGGCAAATGAAGCCCGTCGTTGGGAAAAAAACCGACCTGCTCGACACCGTTAAAATTGCGCTGGGAGCGCGCATAATGGTGACCAGGAACCTGGACGTTGAGGAGGGACTCGTGAACGGATCATTCGGGAAGGTTTCAAATATTGTCCGTAAGACAAAAGATGGAACCGAGACCGTTCAGATGCTTGGACTGACGCTGGACAACCCCAACGCCGGCAAGAATCACCGCAGAAAGGTGCAAGGTGAAGACGACGACCTGGTGTACATCGAGAGGTCCGAGGAAAGCCTGAGGAAAGGAGTGGTTCGTCGCCAGTTCCCCATCAAGTTGGCCTACGCCTGCACGGCTCACAAAGTTCAAGGGATGACCATGCAGAGTGCCGTAGTGTCGCTTAAGAAGATTTTCGAGCCGGGAATGGCCTACGTCGCGCTCAGCAGGACGACCTCGCTCCGTGGACTGCACATCACGGACTTCAACGAGAAAAAGATTTATGCTGATTCTGCGGTCACGGCCTCGTTACGGAATATGACACGAGCGTCGTTTGGCGGAATCATGCCGCTTTTACAGAAGACGAGGGAGACTGAAGTGGATCAACACTTCAAAATCGTCCATCACAACACGGAGGGACTGTCATCCCACATCGAGGATATCCGAAGACACCACGAACTGCTTTTGGCAGATATTCTTTGCATGACGGAAACTCACCTGACCGGATCGTTCATTTCACCCCATCTGCAACTGCAAGGATACAACGCATTTATGCGAAATAGGCAAGTCTCCTACTCGACGCACCAAGAAATTGCAAAGAAAGATGGAGGTGGCGTTGTCATATTTTGTAAAGAGCATATTTCAGCTCAGCCTCGGCAATTTATACAAAATGTGACCGATCTGGAGTTTGTCGTCATCAAAGTGGATAGTCCCGTCCAATTGACGATCGCCGCCGTCTACCGGCCACCGAGCTATAGTCTCAAAGACTTTTTGGACAATGTGAAGAGCCTTTTAGATTATTTGGAGATAGCGGAAAAACATCCCGTCATTGTCTGTGGCGACTTCAACGAGGACCTCTTGGGTACAGGGAAAAAAGCGGTTTTGGAATTGTTCCAGTCAAAGGGATACGCGCAACTGATCACCACAGCAACGACCAAAAAACGCACACTCCTGGATCACATCTACATCTCTCATCCGGATTTGTGCCTTCAGGCTGGTGTGTTACATAGTTATCATAGCTATCATAACCCGGTGTACTGTATTTTGCGTACGTGAGTTTTTGTCGTACATGGCTATTGCGGCGCGCTTAGCTAGAATCAAAATCAACCCATTGGGCCACTGAATCCGCATTAACGACAACAGATGGGGCAACAGCCTTAGTCCTAATGGGTTGTTATCATAGCTATCAAAATGCGGTGTACTGTATTTTGCGTACGTGACTTTGTGTTGTAGATGGCTATTGTTGTGCGTTTAGCTAGTATGCCATACGGAACCAACCCATTGGGCCACTGAATCTGCATTAACGACAACAGCTGGGGCAACAGCCTTAGTCCTAATGGGTTTGGCGGCGCGTATGGTTGTGTTGAGATGAGTCATACGGAACCATAACATGGGGCTAGGACAGCCAATGCTATGGGTTGGCGCGTATGGCTGGGTTGCAGTTTGATTGTGCGTTGTACGGTCGGCTCGAGATTTTGTGACGTTCGTAACCAAAAAAAGCGTATAATGCAAAGTTCGGCTCGTATTAGCGACATATTAGTAGTGCAGCAGCTCCAGGGAGGACACGGCGGCAGCGGCGGATCCAGTGAGGAGTCATGTGCCAGCTCCAGGGACGACACAGACAGTGGCAGTGAGACACGAGGACAGCAAGGTAAAGCAATACATGGTAATAAACTGTTGTAATTTAATGTTTGTTGTGATTTTTGACCTTATAATACAAGTTTTAAGTTGAATTTGTGTTCAGTCTGTACGATTTGTGACAATTTGTATTTGATGCATTTTATAAAGTCCCCTTTTATCCTGTTGTCGATGTGTGCAGGAAGAATTTGGAGACGACAGCAGTGCTGTCTGTGACCGGACATCAGTGCGCAATACCATATGAAGCTAGGTGTTTAAACATCTCGCTTAAGTCACTGTACCACTGCACATCATAACCACATTTGGAGGAAACTGTTAAATCTAATATTGGTTTTGATGTTTTTCAGAAACCGGCCATTTGAAGTCTGAGAAGAAGCTGGACACCAATATATGGACTCATTTCTTTCTGCAAGGTTTTCTGGTGAGTTTACTTTTATTTATCTCTTACATTTTTTTTAGTACTTGTGTTTTTAGTGATCCCAATATTCATTTCTCAATTTCATGCCCAGGGGACGGGACCACATGTGTATGGCGTTGAGGACAACGCTAAAGACTGAACAAGCACAGCTAGAAGCACAGGGGTAAAGTATGTCAGCACTGCGGATGTTCATAATCAGGTTTGGTTCATTTAGTTTTAAGGTAATACAAATGCAAACAAATAATGTGTAATACTAAACTGTTTTTTTTTGTCTCCTTGTGTGCATGTGAGTGTGTATGCGTTTGTTATAGACTGCACGTTTGTGTGTGTGTGTGTGTGAGTGAGTGAGAGAGTGAGTGTTAGATAAAGAATGAATGGAGAGTGAATGTTCCTTTCCAAGGATCGCCACCTTGTCGTTGGTGGAAAGGCTTGTGTGTTCCAGTGATCCCTAACGGCCGTTTCACACTGCAAGCATGAGCTTCACGTCAGCAAAACTACACACACACTCTGTGTGAATGCACTCTTTGCTTGTCATGCACACTGGAAAACATATACACTGCTCATGCGCTGCTCAAGCTTGCAGTGTGAAACGGCTGTAAGAGTAAGCGGCTTGCTTAAGGGTGAGGTTCCAGACTAAGTGCGATCCAAATTGCCATTAATTAAATAAAAGTACATTTTGAACATAATTTCATGGTTTTGTCTTTCTTCATCATTTTATAATCAAATATTGTGTGACTGTTACATGCAAAATTATCCATTCAATTCTCAGTTTCCAACAGGCATACTTGTGCATTACATCAACATCTGACGTTTGTGATAATTTGGTAAATGACCAGCCATAGTAATGAAATTGAGAGTCATGTTTAATGCTTATCATCCTTAGATCAACTATAATACATTCCTGGGATTCCTCATGTAAGTGAAACGGTACATATGTCCATTTTGTAAATGTATGCTCCTGAATGTGATGGTGAGAAAAAAAATGTTCTGGGTTTAAATCTGATGCTGTATAGTATTTCCTCAGTAAAACTAATTTACCAGCCTCAATTAACAATACATTTTGAACTACAGAGATCCAGGTATAGTGACAGATGGTCCTTTAAAATGGCTTTTTATATACTCGTTATATACATGTCTGTGCTTCAAACTAATTTAAAATCACATATCCAATGAGTATTTGTTCAGTGTTCACTGCACAATAAAACATTCATCAGTCTTACTTCATGCTAACAAACTATCATTTGGCAAATGTAAGACACTACACGTTTGATATTGCTATGGCAGTAATGAGCATGCCCATTCTAAATGGTGTTTTAATCCTGAAGTGTGCATAAATGGAGACATATTGATAGATTTAGGCATAAACCCAAACAAACATGAAGCTAATAAATATACAATTACAATATAATATGATTTCCATGCATTTTTGGGTCATTTTACTGCAATAAAGGATGTTTACAGACCAACCAGGTATGTACAGGCATGTAATACTGTAACAAGTAGAATTAGGTACTGTCCCTTTAAGGCGGACCGTGCGTTCACTCCGTAGATGGAGCGCGAGCTGTGAGCATCGCGTGTCTCTGATATGTATTTCTCTTTGCTGTTTATTTCTCTTTTCAGTAACGCAGTTGTCAGTAAAGTGTTGCAAACTGCCCCATGTGAAAAAATTCCTCTCTTTTTTTCCATATTCTGTCCGTCTGAGATGTCGTTACCATGACGCGTTGCTATGGCCCAACATAACACACAAACACTCCCAAGTTGAGCTTAACTGCTCATTCTGACACTGCCTCTATTTTCTTTCTTTTGTTACAATTATTCTACTCATAAAAGTAAAACATAATGTGTTTGTATCTATAATCCTTTAACATAAGTGTGATCATGCTGTCTGCCTAGGGCAACGGTTGTTTTCTTTTAATACCTATTATCGCCTGATCTTTACGTACAATCTAGTGGCGCAGTCAGTTAAGCGGGTGGTTTACGGTGCATCGTTTTGACGTGATTGACACGGCTTCGAATCCGCGTTCGACAGAGTTTGCTCCTTTCCCTTTTGTCATCAAATATCACACTGGAAAGGTATTTGCTTTCAATAAAAAATGATGGCAATTAACACACACAATCATTGTTGGGCTCTTTTGACTCAGACTGGTAAATAGCCTTTAAAAATCACACACAATATCATATAGGGTGTGCTTGACATACATGTTGCAGTCACTTGCAATAACAGGGCCCCGAGTTTTGCCACGGCAAGCACCACTCACAATTTCTTCAGGAATTGTACTTTCTAGTATTGTCAATACTATTCACTTTTTCAAAACTTTGGCACGCTACTCCTCCGGCACCGTTTGTCACAGACCCACGGATGAGGTGTCAAATCGACCGACTTATTGAGGAGAGGTGTGCTATGTCTTTTCTAAGCGATCGGATGAACGATCTCCGTTTTGGCGGGAAAAAAATCGTCCCGGAAAAGTCCCATAGACTTAACATTGGCAGTACTGTGTGAGATCATATATTCGGATCAGAAGGTCGTAGAGACTTCAGGGTGGGCTCTTTTGACTCGTCCTATCAAGTTGACAATCCGTAGTGACATCACAACTTCATAGCCACTCCCTAGCAACTATTTAAACCACCCTAGCAACCGTATTTCAACATTAATAAGCCATATCTCAGTACCAGACCATTGTACACATACAGAGTTGGGCTCTTTTGACTCAGACTGACAACTACTCTATAAATATCACCTCTTAAACTGTATGGCCACACCATAGCAACCAATTAGACCACCCTAGCAACCATACAGACACATTAATAAGCCATATCTCAACTCCACAACATCCTACAGACATGGGGCTGACTTATTTTGCAGTCTCTTGCATAACAGGGCCCCGAGTTTTGCCACGGCAAGCACCACTCACAATTTCTTCAGGAATTGTACTTTCTAGTTATTATTATTATTATTCTTTTTCTTACTCAAAATTTCTGACTCTAACTCCTCCTAGAGCTTTAACTCCTCAAACTCCAAACTCGGCTCAGACTCTCAGACTGTTCTGACTCGGTATGCTATATCTTTTCTAACTGATCCGACTCACGGTTTTCCTAAAAATGACTCCCAAAACTCGGAAAAATCCCATTGACTTTCATTGACGGAATGTTCAGATTTTCAAACTGACCAACTGACAAAACTTCACATCTAAACACTGAAGCTCAGACTCACTCAAACTGACATTCTAGAAACTATACACTCATTTAACTCATCTATCTATCTATCTATCTATCTATCTATCTATCTATCTATCTATCTATCTATCTATCTATCTATCTATCTATCTATCTATCTATCTATCTATCTATCATTTAAACTCATCTCTCTCTCATTTAAAACCATCTCTCTCTCATTTAAACTCATCTATCTCTCATTTAAACTCATCTATCTATCATTTAAACTCATCTATCTATCATTTAAACTCATCTATCTATCATTTAAACTCATCTATCTCTCATTTAAACTCATCTATCCATTCTCATTCAATGGTAAATCCCATAGGGATTTTGTATTGAGCATAGCTCAGACTCACAGACTCACAGAGACAAGGGGGTGGGCCCAATCTACTCAGACAACCAATCACTATCTCGGGATCATGATGATGCTATTAAGCCCCGCCCTAGCAACCGTTTAAAGCTCCCTAGCAACCAATCCCATAGACTTCCATTGAAATAGATCAAAGTTATATCTCTGGTTAGGAGTGTCATAGAAACATGAGGGTGGGTTTGATTGACTCAGGGCATCAACAGCCAATCACAAATCAACTTCAACACTTCCTAGCCACGCCCTAGCAACCATTATCGAGCACCCTAACAACCCAAATCCACAGTGTATATCTTCACATCTGAACATCATAGAGACACGGGGTTGGTTTATATCATTCATACAGGCAAGGGGATTTTGGGGAATCATTATGGGATGCTGCCAAGCCACTCCATAGCAACCAAACAGAGTACCCTAGCAACTGTTCAGAACTCTGCATCAGAAAATCGTAGAGACATGGGGGTTGGTTTATATCATTCATACTGGCAAGGTGATTTTGGGGTAGCATTATGGGATGCTGCCAAGCCACTCCATAGCAACCAAACAGAGTACCATAGCAACCGTTCAGAACTCTGCATCAGAAAATCGTAGAGACATGGGGGTTGGTTTATATAATGCGTACTGGCAAGGTGATTTTGGGGTATCATTATTGGATGCTGCCACTCCATAGCAACCACCCAGAATACCCTAGCAACCACATAGCAACGTCATAGCAACCACCCACAACACCATAGCAACCGCCTAGCAACCACCCAGAACACCCTAGCAACCACCTAGCAACGCCCTAGCAACCACCCAGAACACCTTAGCAACCGCCTAGCAACCACCCAGAACACCCTAGCAACCACCTAGCAACGCCCTAGCAACCACCCAGAACACCCTAGCAACCGCCTAGCAACCACCTAGCAACGCCCTAGCAACCACCCAGAACACCCTAGCAACCACCCAGAACACCTTAGCAACCGCCTAGCAACACCCTAGCAACCAATTGTGAGTAAGTGTGTGTGTGTGTGTGTGTGTGTGTGTGTGTGTGTGTGTGTGTGATACAGATCTATCTATCTATCTATCTATCTATCTATCTATCTATCTAACTTTAAACTTATTAAACTATTTTAAACTTTAAACTTATTAAACTATTTTAAACTTTAAACTTATCAAACTATTTTAAACTTTAAACTTATTAAACTATTTTAAACTTTAAACTCATTAAACTATTTCAAACCTTTTCAAACTTTCTGATCAACTCTCTTCCAAGCCAACTTAAAGTTTGTCATCAAACTTTTTTGTCTAGTTATTATTATTATTATTCTTTTTCTTACTCAAAATTTCTGACTCTAACTCCTCCTAGAGCTTTAACTCCTCAAACTCCAAACTCGGCTCAGACTCTCAGACTGTTCTGACTCGGTATGCTATATCTTTTCTAACTGATCCGACTCACGGTTTTCCTAAAAATGACTCCCAAAACTCGGAAAAATCCCATTGACTTTCATTGACGGAATGTTCAGATTTTCAAACTGACCAACTGACAAAACTTCACATCTAAACACTGAAGCTCAGACTCACTCAAACTGACATTCTAGAAACTATACACTCATTTAACTCATCTATCTATCTATCTATCTATCTATCTATCTATCTATCTATCTATCTATCTATCTATCTATCTATCTATCTATCTATCTATCTATCTATCTATCTATCTATCTATCTATCTATCATTTAAACTCATCTCTCTCTCATTTAAAACCATCTCTCTCTCATTTAAACTCATCTATCTCTCATTTAAACTCATCTATCTATCATTTAAACTCATCTATCTATCATTTAAACTCATCTATCTATCATTTAAACTCATCTATCTCTCATTTAAACTCATCTATCCATTCTCATTCAATGGTAAATCCCATAGGGATTTTGTATTGAGCATAGCTCAGACTCACAGACTCACAGAGACAAGGGGGTGGGCCCAATCTACTCAGACAACCAATCACTATCTCGGGATCATGATGATGCTATTAAGCCCCGCCCTAGCAACCGTTTAGAGCTCCCTAGCAACCAATCCCATAGACTTCCATTGAAATAGATCAAAGTTATATCTCTGGTTAGGAGTGTCATAGAAACATGAGGGTGGGTTTGATTGACTCAGGGCATCAACAGCCAATCACAAATCAACTTCAACACTTCCTAGCCACGCCCTAGCAACCATTATCGAGCACCCTAACAACCCAAATCCACAGTGTATATCTTCACATCTGAACATCATAGAGACACGGGGTTGGTTTATATCATTCATACAGGCAAGGGGATTTTGGGGAATCATTATGGGATGCTGCCAAGCCACTCCATAGCAACCAAACAGAGTACCCTAGCAACTGTTCAGAACTCTGCATCAGAAAATCGTAGAGACATGGGGGTTGGTTTATATCATTCATACTGGCAAGGTGATTTTGGGGTAGCATTATGGGATGCTGCCAAGCCACTCCATAGCAACCAAACAGAGTACCATAGCAACCGTTCAGAACTCTGCATCAGAAAATCGTAGAGACATGGGGGTTGGTTTATATAATGCGTACTGGCAAGGTGATTTTGGGGTATCATTATTGGATGCTGCCACTCCATAGCAACCACCCAGAATACCCTAGCAACCACATAGCAACGTCATAGCAACCACCCACAACACCATAGCAACCGCCTAGCAACCACCCAGAACACCCTAGCAACCACCTAGCAACGCCCTAGCAACCACCCAGAACACCTTAGCAACCGCCTAGCAACCACCCAGAACACCCTAGCAACCACCTAGCAACGCCCTAGCAACCACCCAGAACACCCTAGCAACCGCCTAGCAACCACCTAGCAACGCCCTAGCAACCACCCAGAACACCCTAGCAACCACCCAGAACACCTTAGCAACCGCCTAGCAACACCCTAGCAACCAATTGTGAGTAAGTGTGTGTGTGTGTGTGTGTGTGTGTGTGTGTGTGTGTGTGTGTGTGTGTGTGATACAGATCTATCTATCTATCTATCTATCTATCTATCTATCTATCTATCTATCTATCTATCTATCTAACTTTAAACTTATTAAACTATTTTAAACTTTAAACTTATTAAACTATTTTAAACTTTAAACTTATCAAACTATTTTAAACTTTAAACTTATTAAACTATTTTAAACTTTAAACTCATTAAACTATTTCAAACCTTTTCAAACTTTCTGATCAACTCTCTTCCAAGCCAACTTAAAGTTTGTCATCAAACTTTTTTGTCTAGTTATTATTAGTATTAGTAGTAGCAATTTAATATAACTATTTAGGTTTTAATTATATTATTTTCAGTTTAAGTTTTAGTTTAGCAGTTTCCATTTTAATGCATGGTCTTAATCTTAATTGAGTTATTTGCCAATGCAATATCTAAAAAAAAAAAAAAAAAAAAAAAAAAAAAAATATATATATATATATATATATATATATATATATATATATATAAGTATATTTTCCATATTATTTTATTTCAGCTCAAGTTAAATTAATTCAATTAATACAAATGTTTTTAATAGTTTTAATGTACCTGGCACAATACATTATGAGATCACAAGACCGGATTTCAGTTATACTAAGTTTAAAAATAATACATCAGCACATTTTGCCTAAAAATAATTGATGTGCTTGAGTAAAGAAAGCACAATGCACTTCATGCATGAAACACTCACAGAAGGCTTCACACACCTGATTTGGTGTGAATCTGTTGCCGTTGAATTTAGAAGTGAGCATTATTAATTAAATATGACAATCTAAGGAGGAGATAAAACACACGCACGCACACATACAGTAAAAAATAAATCCGTAAAATATCGAGAAAGTACTGGCAGCTCATTACCTGGACATTGTCCAGTAATTGTACGACATTTGCATTAACCCTAACATAGAATTCAATGAAGAATTCAAAATTCTAAATACAGTTAAAACACCTGTACAAAAAAAAAGGAAAATTTGGTTAAATTAATATATTTTGTTGTGTTATTATAATAATAATAATTGATATATATAATAACCATATCTTAATCATAATCTCCATAGACATAATGGTCTACCTCTAAACCGACACATCACACAACACTTTCTGCAAAAAAAAAAAAATAATAATAATAATAATTCTGTATGATTTATATAAGCTTCCCCATGAGTCTGTGTGCATTCAGATTGAAGTCCCTATGGGGATAGAAAAACATGTACACACACAAACTCATGCCTATATATGCAACCAACTATTACAACCTCACAACAGAGTTTGTAAGGACTCCCAAAACCATACTTTACAGGGTATCTGCCTTTCGGAGATGTTTTTTTTTTTTTTTAAAGCCAAAGTGACTTAAAATGCATGCAAGCTATACATCTGTCTGTACATACCCTTGGGATTCAAACATTACGATTTTGCATTGCATTATTGGTCAAAAAATAAGTTAACTGGTTGCCTTAACAGTTTGAGTTCATTGAAATTAAAAATTTGAGTTAATACAATTACCATTTTTGAGAATCCTCAAACTATTCAAATATTATTCAAATATTTTGTAAGCATATTGGGTAATTGTGTGTGTGTTTTATTTGTGAAGACAGTGAAACATGCCATATTGTGCCATTTTCATGATTTATCACATTTTTTATTTGGTTCAGATACAATAATATTTTGAGTTTCTATTTATTAAACCAATTTCCTTCATTGTATCAACTTAAATTTTGATTTCAATAAACTAAAAATATAAAGGCAACCATGACAAAAAAAAAACATTTTTTTTTTTTTTTTTTTTTTACAGTGTAGTTTTATGTTCATCCTGAGTAACAGTGGAGATCGTTTTGCGTTCACCGAAGTGGAGAGACTTTCTTTCTGGGCATAAGTTGCACATTAAATAAACATTCTTACCTTTCACCTCAACGAAGGAAAAGTAGTGCATACTACCAGTTTGCGAAAGAAACCTTTGAAGTCATTGGACATGACATGCCATCACTCTGACTCCTGGTCGCATGAGCAGGAAACACACACACACACAGCTGCAGGTCTGCTGACAGAGAGCGCGCCTGTTCAGATGAAAACCGCTTCAGTGAGCTCAATTATAGTAACGCCACATTTTATTCTCAGTAATGGTAACGGCGTTGTAACGGGGGAAACAGTAATTTGTTTGATTACTCATTACTGAAAAAAATTAACACTGTAGTACGCTGTTTATCTATAACGCCGTTACTCCCATCACTGGCTACCACACCATACCTGGAGGAGGTCCATATTCAACGAGTAGGAATATAGTGCGGCCCCTTTAAGAGCTGCGCGTTACCTATTGAACTGCTGGTTTTTTGTGTGTGTGCGCACCGAACTGTAACCATAAATTTCAAAAGCTCATCTTCAGTGTAACTGTTATTCCGGTTCAAATAGATAGGGTTCAGGATCTGCACCAAAGTAAATATATTCTAAATCGTCTCTCTCAAACGTCTCCATGTTTACAAGGCACACTCCATGTGCAAGAAGATTGTCACGCTGGTTATGTTGAGGGAAGTTTACGTATTTTCAGGCGATGTGTAATATCATTGCGCCGCTGCACCCATGACGGCCACAAAGTTCCTACGCAGGAATCAGAAAATAGTTTCTAGCTATAATGGTCTAAAAAAATTGCAACTTCTCATTTTTCGTTGGTCTTAGAAGATTGAAGTTTTAAATAGGAAAAACATTTTTATTTTTTTATATGTTTAAATACCTTTGGTTATTTTTTTGAGCCTTGATGCTGATGGTCTAATATGATTCAATGATGTATGCTAAGCTATGCTAAAAGTGCTACCGCCAGACACCAGAGATCGGCTGAATGGATTCAAAAATGGTGAAACTCATCTGTTTAACTCTAAGGGACTTGAAAAAGGAGCCTATTTTCAAAAAAGTGGAGTGTTTCTTTAAAGCAGCAGATGAAAAACTGCAGTCTGCCCTTATAAAAAAACAGATGTCATCAAGTGTTGGCGTGGAGACTAATACAGTGCTTATCATAGTTATCTTTCTTGGCATAAATGGGCTATAGAAGCACAGCAGCCTTGTCATAAGTGACTGATGTCATCAAAGATAGATGAAACTGATCACAAAATCCAAAAAACAATACTTTTTCCAACATGTCCACTCAATACTTTTTTCCAATATGACAACTCAGACCCCCTTATTTCTGATCACAAACCAATCACAAAGACCTCTAATTTCACCTTGTTGGGGGACAAAAATCCATCTCTCTCAGTACCCAAATCTAAAACCATTGTCTGTTGAGAAAACAATCCCAAAACAAGCCACCTCAGAGCTGAAAACCCATCCCAGGAGAACATTCATCTTTAACTCTGTCTCAAGTCCAAATCTCTGTTTTGATTGCAGAATGTGACAATACATACTCTTCTTAAGAGATTTCCATCTCCCTCTCTTTCTCGTTCTGTCTTGCTCTCCGTGTTTACGGCCACTTGGAGGAATCGCTGTGATTATCATCATCAGTGGAGATGCAAAGCCATGTAGTGACAAGCAATCTGTCTCCTGAGCGGGCCCTCATATGAATCCTGCAGCCGTGTTGACGGAACGTGCCGTGCCACCAGTGCAAGCGAGACCACTAGAGGCGTAATAGCATTTCAAGTGTTTCTGCCACTCAAGCCGAATCCGCCCACTGAAGAACATTAACGTCAACAGCAAGCAGCTGCATGCATGCCAGACAAGCATGTAAATGCAGGAGAGAAACATTGCAACAGTCTTAATACTTGGCTAACTAATCTATAAATTAGTACTACACGCTACTGGTGTCTTAGTGTTAAAGCTTCACTTGGGGCGGTACAGGATTCTGTTGACTCTAATCTGACTATGAGTTTATTCTCAAGATTTTATTTGGACAAGTTTTGGACCCACTTTATATCAGGTGGCCTTAAGTACGATGTACTAACATTTTAATTAATAATTTGATACAACGGACTTATTGTGTACATACATGTTTTGCATTGTAATTACATTTTAAAAAAAAACCTGCATGTAATTACGTCTGTAATTAATTTCTGTAGTTACATTTGTAATTACACAGTTATCACTTGCCTTTACAACTAACCCTGCCCTTAAACTGACCCACACCACCACACCTGTCCCTTTTTTGATGTAAGTGCATAGTACTTAAGGCCACCTAATATAAACTGGGGCCCAAGTTTTTTCTCGAAACACAACAAGTTTATTCTCGATATTTAATGAGTTTATTCTCAAGATTGTATCTCTACTTTTTTTCTCGAAATTTAATTTCTCGAAATTTCTCCCGCCGCGCTCCACTTTATTCCTATCTGTGACATCAAGCGACTTCAACGCTTCAGCATAGCAAGTCACTGCTGTCAGGACTTCACCAAATCATACCAAAGAAGTGTGTTTTTGATGTGTGGTCCCAGCAATAAAGGTTCGGTCCTGCTTTGGAAGCAGCCGGTGAGTAAAACTGCTTCAAATGTCTATGCTGTCGGCTATCGTCACGTAAGTAAACATCAGTAAACGACACGATCGCGTGCTTCGTCATTCTAACGAACTCCATTGTTGTTCTATGTATAACGTTCCACTAGTCTGACGTGCAAAACCGTTTTGCTTGCTACTGCTAAGGTTTAGTCGCATACAATAGTCCATAAACCGAATCATGTCCTCATAAACTGTGAGTAAACACACACAAATGTTGACAGGCCACTAAATAAAGTATATACCACAGAGACGGATGTCCTGCTGTTGCTGTTTCTCCTGTTCAATTTATTTCAGCCTCCGAATGATTCTGGATCATTATCTGTAATAGCTGAGCCTGATAGCAATGGGCTTCTCCACGCTTGAGGACGTCATCGCATTCGTCATTCTTTATCTCCGCCCACATGATACGCCTCCAGGTGCTCGTTTTTTTTCCGGAAAGACTCGGTAATGCCCATATTTCTTTTATAAATATAATAAAACTAAAGACTTTTCGGAGATATGAAGGATGCAATACTACTCTATAGGTACTCAAGATTGACATGAGATTGACTGAAACTGAGTGTTTCACCCCCCCCCCCCTTAACTATTCGCTGTTAAACCAGGAATGTGAATTAATTACAGAAATATTACAATATGTAGAGTAAATTATTTCATGTCTACTTTACTTCAATAAGGCAGTTAATAAAACACATGGACTTTGAAAAAGACAGTAGGTGTATTTCTATTAATGTGCAATTTTCACATACTGCCAGGCTTGCATTGTCAAGCCTATTCTATATTTTTGCATGAAGGAATGCATTAAATATGTGAAGTGAGCAGCTGTGTGCATTGTTCTGAACTTGGTTTGATACAGACTTTTAGAAGGGGGAGATCCCTGGCCAGCGTAATTAGCTGCGAAGACTCTGAATGTCATGGAAACCAGCTGCTTTTGATCCGTGTGTCTCCTGCAGTATCTCTGCTCCATGGCCACGTTCTCAGCAGCCCTTGTTAGGGCTTAGAACCGCTAATCCAGCACTACAATCCTCTGCCATCCTGATCCTGATGCCGGGATGAAAAATTTACACATTCTCACCTTGTTCTCTGAGCCTCCCCCCCCCCCCCCCCCCCCTCTCTCTCTCTCTCTCTCTCTCTCTCTCTCTCTCTCTCTCTCTCTCTCTCTCTCTCTCTCTCTCTCTCTCTCTATCTTCGCCTCTTCTCTTTGTCTCTCGCCTTCCTTGTGATGATTATTTTAAAAGTGTGCAGAGATGGGTTTTGTGTTTGCTTCGCCTGCTTAACCAGAACAAAGCGCCAGGAGAACTGGGAGAGAAGATCAGAGTTTTTCTTCAAAGTTCCTCTCACCTGGGTGAGAACCTGCAGAGGCACTCTCACAGCCTACAGTACTGTTGATGAACTTTTAATACAGTTATAACTACCACTACCATCAAGATTCTGCTATAGCATATTTACTACATATTGATGCTGACATTGTATTAGGCAGCTACAGTTTATTCATTGTTGGCATCATACCGCACCATTGGTATAGAGAATAATTTATGTTAACGTGTAACTGCTTAGAATAACCTTATATTCTAAACCTAGTCCATCTCAATCTACTGGTAACAGTGTCCCCCAAAAATACTATAGTACATGCGGTTTTTGGGTGCTTCATCAACTATCTAGGCACTTTAAGGGCCTGAGAACTTTTTAGATGTAAAAAAAAAAAAACTCTCTTCACACACATTTTTCACAAACTCTAATTATTTGTCCACTTATAATGCCCGACAGTGCATATTAGGGGTGCCACGCGATCACACGAGATTAAAATGTGACAAGATTTCTCGTCGAGTGAAAAGCTGTCTCGTGATATCATCATGACGGATGATAAGGCGTGATGGTGAAATTAGCATAGAATATGTCACCGCTACGTTTACATTACATCTCCCACTATTTTTTTAATAGAAATAAACATTTCATTAACCATTTAATTCAGTTGGATAAGGGTTGCTACAATATTAAAATATTTTAAATGTAGAAATAGCTCAGACACAGCAGGAATCAAAGTTCACTGGTCACGTGATGAGAGTAAGGTGAGATGATTGACAGAACCATGGTGGAAGATTCATGCGCAACAGAGCTTGATAGAGTGTCTGATAAATGTATTATCTTGTAGAATGCGCAATCTGCACTGCTCCCAATACACAGAGTGTGTGTGATCACGATTTAAAAGCAAAAGTACATTCGAGCTCATTGATTCGTGCAATTTAGGTGACATATAATAACCTTTAATGTCTTGCAATATTAATATTATCTTAGGCTGGGCTCTGTACAAACCTGATTCCAAAAAAGTTGGGAGACTGTACAAATTGTGAAAACAGAATGCAATGATGTGGAAATTTTAAATGTCACTATTTTATTCACAACACAACATAGAAGACATAACACATGTTTAAACTGAGAAAATGTATAATTTTAAAGGAAAAATAAGTTGATTTTAAATTTCATGGCATCAACACATCTCAAAAAAGTTGGGACAAGGCCATGTTTACCACTGTGTGGCATCCCCTCTTCTTTTTATAACAATCTGCAATCTGCGTCTGGGGACTGAGGAGACAAGTTGCTCAAGTATAGAAATAGGAATATTGTCCAATTCTTGTCTAATACAGGCTTCTAGTTGCTCAACTGTCTTTGTCGCATCTTCCTCTTTATGATGCTGCAAATGTTTTCAATGGGTGAAAGATCTGGACTGCAGGCTGGCCTTTTCAGTACCCGGATCCTTCTTCTACACAGCCACGATGGTGTAATTGATGCAGTATGTGGTCTGAGATTGTCATGTTGGAAAATGTAAGGTTTTCCCTGAAAGAGATGACGTCTGGATGGGAGCATATGTTGTTCTAGAACTTGGATATACCTTTCAGCATTGATGGTGCCTTTCCAGATGTGTAAGCTGCCCATACCACACACATTCCTCCAACCCCATACCATCAAAGATGCAGGCTTCTTAACTGAGCGGTGATAACAATTTTGGTTGTCCTTGTCCTCTTTAATCTGGAACATGGAGTCCCAGTTTTCTGAAAAGAACCTAAAAATTTACATTCATCTGACCACAGAACAGTTTTCCACTTTGCCACATTCCATTTTAAATGAGCCGTGACCCAGAGAAAATTGCTGCACTTCTGGATCATGTTTAGATATTGCTTCTTTTTTGACCTTTGACCTTTTAGCCATCAACAGTGATTGGCACAGTGGATTGCGTTCACCGACAAAGTTTTCTGGAAGTATCCCTGAGCCCATGTTGTGATTTCCATTCCTGTATGTGATGCAGTGCCGTCTTAGGGCCCAGAGATCATGGAAATCCAGTGTGGTTTTCTGGCTTTGACCCTTATACACAGAGATTGTTCCAGATTCTCTAAACCTTTGGATGATATTATGCACTGTAGATGATGATAACTTCAAACTCTTTGCATTTTTTCCGCCACAGCATTAGGGGAATAGGTGATTCTCTGCCCATCTTGAATTCTGAGAGAAACTCCCACTCTAAGGCCCCATCCACACGAAGCCAGAGCTTTTCCAATCCGATCTTTTTTTCTCCTTGTTTCAAGAAATATCTGCGTAAGCAATAAAAACGACTCAAAACGATGTAATAAACATGCCAGGCCATTATGCGTCACTTTAATTCTGCCACAAAAATACACTAAAAACGGAGAAGAAGAGTTGAGTACAATGGCATAACGGGACGTCATAGGTGGAAAAACTATAAAGCATGCCCAAACCAATCAACGCTAGCTTCAGATCGGATGAAGTAATTTGCTGGTAGACATACAGGAAGTATGGCAGAGCAATGAAGCGTCTTGTTCCCTTTTCAGGAAATCATGGTTACAGTCATAATCGAGAAATTCCCTTTAAAGGGAACACACTCTGCATCGAGAATGACACTGTGGGAACAATTATAGCCATGGTGCCATAATGACAAGTACTTGTCTTGTGTGAAATCAAAAAGAGCAGCACTAAGATGACAGCACCTGGGACCCTGGTGTAGAGTACAAGTCTAGGTTGTAAAACCTAACAAATGTGTGTGGAGAAGACCAGCCTGCTGCATCACAAACATCTTGAAGGGAAACACCCGATAAAATAGCCTTAGAGGCAGCCATAATTCAAGTATATTGGGTCCGGACTGACATACTGTAGGTGAAGGTTGTCTGGCCAACTCATATGCATGAAAAATATCCTCAGCTATCCACTTGCTCATCCTCTATTTAGATCCTGGGAACCCTTTGCTAGGTCAGAACAACAACAAAAAAATCAGATTTATGTCGTAGGACAGCTCCGTGGACCTAAGCATCTAATGCCCAAACTGGAAAAGCAGATTGTTTCTATCCTGTTCTGGATCCCCCAAAGGGGGAGGACAAAAGGCATGCAGCACAATAGATTTAGCCGCATAAGTGGGGACCTTAGGAATGTAACCTGGTCTAGGGTGAAAATAATGCCTTCACTATACCAGGTGCAAACTCCAAGCATGCAGGGAAACTAACAGGGCTAAATCTCCTACTATTTTGAGAGACATAATAACAAGAAGGAACTTGACTGGAACCTCCTCAATAGCCTCAAAGGGAGTCTAGGCACCCTAATGCTCACTGCAGTCCTCAGCCTCAAGGTACAATGGAGGAAATGGGTTACCAATGGATATCTCCCCAAAGACATACCACTGGTGAGCAGCTATGGCCGCCACATAAACCTTTAAGGTGAACTGGGATAACCCTGCAGCGAATTGCTCTTGCAGGAACTCCATCGATGTACTAAAAGGGTGGTTAGCTGGGTCCAACTCCAACTAACTACCACAGCAACATGAAGTGAATACTCTCCACTTCAGTTTCCTCATGGAAGGAGCTCTGGAGTGAACTATGGTCTAGATAATTGTGACTTTAAATATTTTATATATAAGATATTTCACATTTTATTCTCCAACATGAAATACATCAGCAAAATAGGACTACATAGGTTGTCAGGAACATTAAACATCATCATGCTGAAGAGGTAAACTCATAATTTTATAATAATGCTCTTGCAAACTATTATAACTCGAACTTTAAAGGAAAATGTTTAAAAAGAGATTGGAAAAGTTATTGGAGGCTTAATAGTGGTGATGTTGAAGTTATGCATCCACAGTGTAGTTCGCTCATAGCCTACATTTAGCTTCTTACTTCTGCCAATTGTATATAGGCCTCAAAATTATGATGAACATAATGATGAACAAAATGTGTACAAATCATGAACTTTTGTAAGTCACAGTGATTTTCTTCAATCCAAAAGCCATTGGAAAGATCCTATTGGGTTTTGTTGAAGGAAGCATGCATACTGATGCAAACTTCTGTGTTGGCCTGTCAAAATACGTCATCACTCAATAATTCTGATTAAAAATACACATTATTATTTATTTGAAAAATATTAAAAGATTAGTTAGACGTTAGATGTTAGATAATAACGTTAGACATTAAACGCAAGTTTGAAATTTTACATCATATAATTAATTGTATTTTTAGGAGAGCAGTAACTGTAAAATGACTATTGTAATGGAGTAAACTGAAAATGTATTATATTCCGGGCGGCATTTCCCGATAACGTTGTCTCTTAGCGCACTATGAAGACTCTAAAGGTATAACTTAATAATAATAATAATAATTCATTACATTTATATAGCGCTTTTCTAGACACCCAAAGCGCTTTACATATAGAAGGGGGGAATCTCCTCAACCACCACCAATGTGCAGCACCCACCTGGATGATGCGACGGCAGCCATTTTGCGCCAGAATGCTCACCGCACACCAGCTGATTGGTGGAGAGGAGACAGAGTGATTAAGCCAATCAGGATATGGGGATTGTTAGGAGGCCATGATGGACAGAGGCCAATGGGCAAATTTGGCCAGGATGCCGGGGTCACACCCCTACTCTTTATCGAAGGACATCCTGGGTTTTTTAACAAACACAGAGAGTCGGGACCTCGGTTTAACGTCTCATCCAAAGGACGGTGCTCTTTGACGGTATAGTGTCCCCATCACTATACTGGGGCGTTAGGACCCACACAGACCACAGGGTGAGCGCCCACTGCTGGCCTCACTAACACCTCTACCAGCAGCTCCTGGTTTTCCCAGTTGGTCTCCCATCCAGGTACTGACCAGGCTCAGCCCTGCTTAGCTTCAGTGGGAAACCAGTCTTGGGCTGCAGGGTGATATGGCTGCTGGCAAGGTAATGTAAAGATATGGCTTAACTGAAGGTATACCATTTCTAGGTGTGTTCCCCAAACTATACCATAGATGAGTAAATACATGTGAATCAACAATCAGTCATCAATGTGAATTATCATTCGGACTGTAAAAAACAATACTTTTTTTCTTTTAGCTATTGCACCTTTGTTAAAACATAATTAAAACAGACCGTGGATATTTAGTTTTTAACTGATTTATGAATAAGACTTGGACATTTCCACTTCACACTGTTCACACTGTCCACTGTCATAGTTCACACTGTCCAATAAAATTTGAGCTTGTTGTGCAACATCAAGATTGGTTGGTGAATTATATATTACAGATTGAAAATGATGAATTATGTGATATTTTTTAATATTTTTTAATCTGTGAATATTTATTTCAGTTTACACTAGGGTTGAACTTTTTCATTTACCAGCCAAGTGTGCTACAAAAAGTGTAAGTTACCAGCCATTCACACTTCTACTAGCCAAAACAAAAATATCAGAAATAAACAAGATGCACACCGGAATTGAACTTACGTCTAACACTTGAGCACCACAGCTGAAACTTCTAGGCCACTGGTCCGCAGTATACATTGTTTACTGCTAGGCCACGGGTCCAATTGCATGCATGTATATTGATAACTTCATAGCAAAGAACTACCAGAGCTACATAATTGTTAACATCAATCCACTTTTTTTCACAACAAAGCTTTCAGTCTGCTTTAGATTATCTCTAATGGAGGTCTACATTCCATTAGCCCATCATGCAAGTATTGCTCCTTCCATTCTACAACTCTCTGGTCTACGATAAATGCACATCTTATTGTACCTGATGAGCCAATGGTCACAACACTGAAATTTGCTGCCGTGCGAAATCTTAGCTTGACTGCATTGTGGCGTACTGCTAATATCTCATTCACAAGCTCATGTTCTCACCTCGAGCTCTGTTTTTGATGTGTGCAGCTGACACTAGACTTGCTCTGCAAGCTGTGTGTGTGTTAAAAGAAGAATCTGAGCTACATTAAATGATTGCCATCCTCCATATCATATATTAAGAATCTCTCACTCTATACTGACAAAAGATTTTTACTAACAAGGAAAGAGAATCAATCTTGATAGGCTTCCAATGCATTATTACTTTGCGTGTCTGAATAATCCTG
The DNA here is from genome assembly GCF_024679245.1 of Pseudorasbora parva. Taxonomy (NCBI): domain Eukaryota; kingdom Metazoa; phylum Chordata; class Actinopteri; order Cypriniformes; family Gobionidae; genus Pseudorasbora; species Pseudorasbora parva. Next base: position 14,934,309 of record NC_090183.1, on the reverse strand, counting down.
CCTTAAAAACAGAGAATGTTCTTGGAGTAGAAGTTTTAGGCAAGGCAAAATGCCTTTGCCAATCTAGAAACACAGCCTGCTAATCACAGCTAATCTGTGTAATTAACGCAGATGACCACCTCATATCACATAAAGAGTAATGCAAACAATCATTGAGCTTTGTTCAATTCTACATAATGGTGATCGTAAAAGCTATCAAACAACAACACGAAAGTGGGATACACTTGGAAGGTACAGCGCTATCTTTCATCCCTGCTTCCCTCTGTACTCAAACAAGGAGACTGCATCAAATTAAAAGCATACAGGCATCTGATGAGAGGAACTGTGTGTGCGTGTGCTTGTGCAGACACGTCTCGTGTGGCTACTGACGTTGTCGTTCTCTTGAAGAAACCATTTCAACTCGTCACATCAATAGGAAGCTCTACAGAGCGGAGCGGAACAGCGATGCCTGATAAATCATTTCTGTGCAGAGGCAATCGTCTGCACTCAAACGCACATCTGACCCCCGTTCCTCTCTGCCTATATCATGAGGAGAGGATATCTAAGAGTGTATTAGCGTTAGAACATTGTTGATACGTTTGTGCGAGGGCAACGCACTAATGAGCCATGCAGAAAGACAGCGGCCACCCTTCAGAGAATTCTCTCTGTTTCTGGAGGGGTTTGATAGTCAGTTAATGATATATGAATGTAAATATATCAGCATGATACGGTGCTTTTTTCCATATCAGAGAGAATGTGGCTTGTGGGGGCATGCGCATAGCTAGACTGATTCTGGGCTCAGAACGGAGGGCAGCTTTTTGCGCTGCCCACATCCATCTTCATGACTGCTCTGTTTTGAATTGAACCATCTTCATTTTGCTTAAGCCCTGAATTGTCAAAAGCATCAATTCAACTGAGACATCTGAGGCCTTTTAAGGCAACTAGGCATCTAGTGACTGCTGTAAAAACTGGTGTGAAATTCCTGACACACGGAAGGAGAGTGTCTATTTCAGCCTCAGAGTCCATGACATGTCTTATATTAAAGAAATAGCACATAATAAAAACCAGTACCATTCCAATTAGAGCTCATTGTGTGTAAACAGAGGTTGTCTCAGCTAACCGGGGGGAAGCCCATACAGGGTCATTACCCGCTGCCCTTCAACTCCATGGGAAGTTGGATTTCCTCGTCTCCAGTTTCCACTAATCATTGTCCTCCAGGGCCGAGGAACCTCCCACCGTCATCAGCTGCCCTGTCCAAATGCAATCAGCAGTGAACACAGCAATCTTTTTCCCATTAAACAATCGTCCTCCCAGACAGGAGATAGGGCCGATTCCACATCTTACTCCATCATAGGCCTCTGAGGACCGCCGCCCTATCGGCCCGCAGTAACGTTAGGAGGCTCCTGCTCACTGAGAGCCTCAAAGGGAAAAACAATGTCTACTTTGTTCTGACAGCGAGCTCTCAGCAGGGAAAATGCTTAAAGGCTACTTAATTAGGGAGAAAGTGAGAGGTAAGGCTATCCTCAGATGTGAATACAGCACAAACAAAAGGAATAAAAGGAGCTCGACTGATCGTTACCTGTTTAAATGCACTCTTAAGCACCTCTTTTTTTTCCCTCTGGGATTATATATATGCACTTCAAATATATAAATGGCAAAAAACTAAGTCAAAGACGGAATAAGGTGACCGTATTAGAATAGGTCTCCCTATTGACTTGTCAGAAGTTTCTGTAAGACTATGATGAGTACTTTGCAGACTGATTATTTGTGTCATAAGTTTGGTGCATGTATGATTTGTATTCTTCTGACACAATGCATCTGTCCTTATTGACCAAAAAAAAAGTATTCTAAAAAAGGTTGTTCAAATTATGTTCTGCTGAAAAATGTAATCATTTAATGTTTTTAAATAAAATATATATTTTAAAAAATGCGTGACTCCATCGAGGCATAGGCTCCACTAGTTCCCTGAAGGTGTGCTGTGGTATCTGGCACCAAAAAGTTAGCAGCAGATCCTTTAAGTCCTTTAAGTTGCAAGGAGGGGCCCCCATGGATCAGAATCGTTTGTTCAGCACATCCCACAGATGCTCTAATAGATTGAGATCTGAGGAATTTGGAGGCCAAGTCAACATCTCAAGCTCGTTGTTGTGCTCTGTGAACCATTCCTGAATTTTTGCTTTGTGGCAGGACGCATTATCCTGCTGAAAGAGGCCACCGCAACCAAGGACTACGTTTACCGGATACCGAAAGGGTGTACACGGTCTGCAACAATTCTTAGGTAGGTAGAATGTGTCAAAGTAAAATCCACATGGATGGCAGGACCCAAGGTTTCCCAGCAGAACATTGCCTAAAGCATCACACTGCCTCTGCCGGCTTGCCTTCTTCCCATAGTGCATTTTAGTGCCATGTGTTCTCAGGAGGGCGATGCACACGCACCCGGCCATCCTCATGATGTTAAAGAAAGCATGATTCATCAGACCAGGCCACCTTTTTCCATTACTCCGTGGTCCATTTCTGAGGCTCACATGCCCGCTGTTGGCGCTTTCAGTAGTAAACGGTTTGGTATGGCTACTGCTCTAAGGCTATGAACCCCTTATACGCAACAAACTGCGATGCACTGTGTATTCTGACACCTATCTATCAGAACCAGCATTAAAGGGATAGGTCACCAAAAAATTTTAATTAGCCCATGATTTTCTTACCCTCAAGCAATCCTAGGTGTATATGACATTCTTCTTTCAGACAAATACAATCTGAGATATATATATATATATATATATATATATATATATATATATATATATATATATATATATATATATATATATATATATATATATATATATATATATATATATATATAAATGTCCTGGCTAATCCAAGCTTTATAATGACAGTGATTGTTGCTCTGTTTTAGAAGTCCATAAAAAATGCATCTGTCTGTCAAATAATGTGCTCCACATGGCTCCGATTACTGAAGCAAATCGATGCGTTTGTGTAAGAAAAATATCCATATTTAAAACTTTATTTTAGATAGATTAGATTAAATAGATTAGGCTGGTTAGGTCAAAACTCTAAATAACATGTAAAAGATGCTTTTTATTGTGTCACATCACATGTAGTTAGGATTGTATGACTACAGACAACCGGTGATTGGCTCAAAAATCATGTACGCATTTGCACAGAACACTGGCATTAAGATGAACAGGATAGCAGATATCTTTCTTCAGGTAATATATTTCTTTGATAATTTAGACAATATATCTTCACTGGTTCATTTCATGCATTTATCTGATCAGATAGCTATCCAATCTTGAAAAGACCAGGTGTAAATACAACTTTTACTCCTCCCAAAATGGTTAAAAAAATAAACCCGTGAGGCTACATCTGTGTTACAATCCATGCCCGTCCCGGACTGCATTTCCCAGAATCCTCCCTGTCACACACCTGTATCCACTTCCTCTTCTCATCCATTCACCTGCACCTGGTTCCTGTCATCAGCACTCCCTTTATATGGGCTGCGTCCAAAAACCCAGGCAGCTGACTCATTGCCTCGCTACCTTATCAGACAATGACATGTAAGGCAGTGTTTTGAGCTTTGGTGAGAACTAAACAGATATTTATTTACTACATTAGTAATTTCTTGTTAGAAATGACATCAGAAGTGGAAAATATTGGTAAAAAAACATACATTTACACACAAACTGAGCAGCAAATGCAACTTTCAGACACCATCTTTTCCACCCAGTTCAACTGTCACTGAATGGAAAGCACTGGATTGCGGTAGATCAAAGGCAACAGAGGATACATGTATGCTGCCTTCAAAAATCGATCAGATGAAGGTATCTCAGGAGACCAAACATTAGATTCTGAGTTGAATTAATGCCTTCCTGCCTTCAAATGTGTCCTCCAAAGGCAGCATTTTCCAGGTTTCGGACGCAGCCATGGACTCCTCTCCCTGCAATTAAAAATTGCATTTATGTTACAGTGTTTGTTTGGTTTCTTTCCTGTTTGCTGTTTTATGTTAAACCCATCTATTATTTGAAGTCTGCATTCCTGTCTTGTTTCTGCTCAGCACCGACCGTAACAGAAGAACAAACCAAAACAGAAGGACTTCATTTCAAGATGGGCATCTTCCTCGTCCCCAGCTGTCCCATGCTCCCCAGGAGAGGATCCACAGTGGAGGACCGGCTGTGTAGGGTGCAGCAGGATGGTCGCCCGCTTGAGAGGTATGTGGAGGAGTTTGCTGAGTTGTCTTGTTTGTTGACCTGGCCAGATGCTCAGTTGAACGCATTTTTTCTGATGGGTCGACGAGGATATTATTCGTTTTCTAGAACCTGCCTGTTCCTTTTCCCTAGTCGTGACAATCAATCTGATTTTGTTCCTAAATTGTTCTGAGTTCGAGATTTAAGAGATTCATACGGATAAGTGTCTTCCTCGGCCAGCCCCATCAGAGAAACATGCCAGGTCAGGTATAAGTGCAGGTCAGTTCACCCTCAGCCAGACCCTTCCGCATATCCCTCCAGTGGGGAGGGGAAAATGTCCTGCCCATCCCAAGGCCCAAAGCACGGAAGAAGAGGGTCTCCAAGAAGCTCTCGTCTCCGACCGTGATGGCCGCGACCACTTTGTTATAAGGGACCACTGGCTGATAGACTTTTCGGCTGAGCCTCTGCCACTCCTGGACTCCGCGCCTAATCCCCTGTACTCCGCGCCTAGGCTCCAAGGCTCGCGATCCACGCAGGCCATCCAAGGCTCCCGAGCTGCCACGGCCATCCAAGGCTCCCGATCTGCCCAGGCCACTCAAGGCTCCAGATCCGCCCGGGGCTCCAGTTCTGCCCAAGGTTCCCGAGCCGCCATGGCCGCTCAAGGATCCGGACTCGCCCTGGAGACCTCCATACATGTCTGCATCTCCCCCTCACCTGCGTGTAGGTCTTCAGGACTACCACCCCCCCCAAGGTAGTTACATCTAAGGCGAGAGGTCGCACCTTCTGGGAGGGGGAGGTAATGTTACAATCCACGCCCCTCCCGAACTACATTTCTCAGAATCCTCCCTGACACCCTCCCTCACACACCTGTATCCACTTCCTCTTCTCTCCCTGGATCACCTCCACCTGGTCCCTGTCACCAGCACTCCCTTTATATGGACTCTCCTCCCTGCACTCCTCGTCCGTTCTAGTTTATGTTATAGTGTTTGTTTGGTTCTGTTGTGTTTGCTGCTTTATTTATATTAAACCCATCTATTATTTGAAGTCTGCATTCCTGTCTCATCTCTGCTCGGCACCGACCGTAACAATGACATAGGGTGACCATATTTTGATTACCAAACACCATGACACTTAGCCCGGTAATGAGATCCTTGAAGTTTACTCAAAGGTGCCTTATTAATTTCAATACATTTAAATTATGCCCCCTCTGTATGGATGTACAATTTTTATAACCAAATGTCTATGTCCTGGGAAAACAGTACATTTGCTCATCCTACTATATGACATGTTATAGCCTGGTATGCAGCACTACTGCAGCGCTGCATCGGATAGCTGAGTATCTCTTTAGCAAGCCGTGCAAACTGCCGCAAATGAACTTGAAAGTTATATATCCTGAAGCTCAACACACAATCATCATAAAAGTAGCGAGACTAATAATCTTACCAGTGCTGATGCTGTTCTCTTTCCTATTGCTGTCTTTGATCTTGAAATTAGCTGATAATCAATAAAATGCAGCTCATGTGTTGCTTTTGTTGTTCTGGAATTCAACTTGCATATATTTTATGCAATTTATTTTTAGATTTACTTATAGCAAGGGAATTTAAGATCAGATGTATATTCCTTTTGTGAGACACATTTATGAGGCCAAGTGACAATGGAACAGTTTTAATAAATCTGATCAGTAGAAACACATGAAGTCACAGATTAAACAGCCCCATATACATAAATGAACACAATCGATGCATTGCATTTTTAACATTTATATCTAATCTCGGAAATAGTTTTTTCTTCAGCCTGATATATACACACATATAAATAAACACACAGAGTCTGTCCAGGACTACGAAGAGGAGACACAAGGTTATGGCATTTCATTCTCAGAAGACTCATACATAAACACACCCTTAAGCTATGGATAACAACAACACACTAAGCTCTTCTTTCTCTCCCTCTCTCTGTTTCTCAGCTTGGAAGAAAGTGCCGTTTAGCCCAAACCTTAGTGAAAGGTATAAATTCCCCTTGTGACAAACTGCCCCCCTCCCCCTCCCCCTCCCCCCTCCCATCTTCAGAACTGCTCAATTATTAATAGATAAACACAGAGCAAGTCTTTTCTTATGGGTTGTCGGCAGACATATTGCAGGCGGGGATCTCTCAGGCCCTGAAAACACAGACTGGAGCTGACAGTGTAAAGGCAGAGGAACGGTTTAAGGTCAAACACACTCACAGCTCCTGAGAGAGGGGGATACGGGGGGAGAGCGGAGAAATGTCAGTAGAGGATGAGCGGGGAAAAGGAAAGAAAGACAGCAAGATGCCGTGTATTAGTCATCATCCGCCTGAGTTGAAGGTGGATGTTTGTGTATGTGTTTGTTTGAGTTTGAGCTTGAGTTTGAGTTTGGGTTTGGGGATGACTGCATGCAATACTGCTGGAATTTTGTAAAGGGAAGTTTTTTATGAATCCTGATGTAAAGTACTGTATGCAATGTGCTCTGAGTCAAATTAGGAATATTTACTGTATACTAAATACAGTAGAGTGGAGGCTAGCGATCGGATCAAAAGAAAGACATTAAAAAAAATATAGAAAAAGCAGGATTTTTTTCAGACATTTAAAGCATCAACATTTAAAGTAATTTGTAGGTTTTTTTTCTCCTTGACGTTTTACATGACCATTTCCAAACACACATGAACATTCTTACTGACCCATTCTTCAATAACAACCTGTGTGCAATGTTCACTTGGAATGTGCCACACACAAAGTTAAAGTTTTATTTCACATAAAATTTACATTTTTGTCATTAATTACACACCCTCATGTCGAAAGATATTCATTCATCTTTGAAACGTGTTTCACCATACGATGACGTCAAGGTGTGGCATATTCTGAGTTCGATCATTTGCTGGATCTGTTGTCAATACAAGATTTTATTTGACTAACAAGGAAGTTTTCAACTCTGAAACTTATATTACCATGACCTTTTATATACCAGAAGCTCAAGGGAAAGGTGATTTCTCAATTCAAGAACCCTTTAAAGTAATTAATGTTACTCCATAGGTTTAACCTCAATTTTATTACACAACTTACAACATTATTTACAAAATATAATTTTTTTAATTACAATTGAACAAAACCAAACGATTCAGTTTGCCGACTTTACAATTCAAACTAAACCGCAAACCTATTGAACCGTTTTTACCCGTTTTACGAATTCATGAAAAAGAAACCAAAACAGTGATTATCAACTGGTAGCTAGTTATAGCAATTTATTAATTAATCAAAAATGTTAACGAATGGCTCTCTTTTTTATGGTCTTTTTTTCTTTCGTATCCTATTTTTTGTAATCATCATAAATTAGGTATCATTCAAAAGCTTACAAACTTAAAATCCATCCTGTGAAAACCGCTTTCAAACTGGTTGTGTTACCATGAAACTGGTTGGTTACTTCTAGCAGGCTCCTCCCATAGTAAGCGGTGTCATGTTTCACATTACAAAATTTATTTGAACTTCTTTATAATCAAAATCTTTTCTAATCTTGACAAAACACATATCGTCGGAATAAAACATATTTGGTGACTGCTTTATGATGGAAGTGATATTTGGACAGAAATTTAAAGGAAAAAAAACAAAACAAAACAAAAAAACATTTTCCTGTAATCAATGGAATGTGCATGACACCTGGTGACTATTTTTGGTACAGCGCCTATACAAAATCGCATTGAAACTTAAATTTTTGTGATATCAACTTCAAATTTGGAACACAGCTTGATTAGACAAATAGCTTTAATTTTTATAGTTATTTTACAGTTAAATTTGTTTGTAAAATATATAAAATTTAAAATGTAAGGGGTTAAGGGGAAACATTAACCAGAACTTTCATGCAGACGATCTTTCTCAGTGTTTCTTTTGGATGTGCCCAATTATTATTATTATTTTTTTTTATACAAGGCTTCTCTGCCCAGAGGTGGACAGAAACTATGTACATTTACTTGAGTACTGTACTTATGTACACTTTTTGAGTATCTGTACTTTACTGGAGTATTATTTTTTTCTGGAAACTTATGACTTATACTTCACTACATTTGAAAGACAAATATCGTACTTTTTACTTTTTACTTTAAATTTCTATCTAGGTCGAAAGTTGTTTCTGTAGCAGCTCTGAAAGATGGAGGGTGATTTTTTTTCCTTCTTTAAAAGGTTTTTTGTTGTTGTTGTTGCAGACAGTCTATCAGGAATCTCTCTTATAGGGTCATATACATTTTCCCAACTTTTTTTGAACACTGATCAGTTCATAGCAAAATGGAAGAAGACGGTTCTTAGGCACAAGTGTGTGCACCCATAGCCATACTTTGAAAGTATGTTTCAGTTAAAAAAAAAATCCAGATTAGTTTAGTTGGCATACACTTAATGCATGTCATAAAATATAAAAAATATAAACGTCTGGGAGAAAGAGAAGAGTAAAGTTGGGAGAATTTCAGATGTGTATCAGTGTATTGGATCCGTGCATTCGACCTTAAAGTGACAGCAGCTTTGTAAAGAGCTTTGTAACTTATATAAAAGTATTTAAATTAGTTTAAGTTAGTCGTATGCTAGTATGTTGGATGGAGCATCACTGACTGGCTTACACCATGATGGCATGATGTGCATTTATACAACAATAATAAAATAATGCATTCGCATAAAAAAAAGGAAATTTACTTTTGATACTTAAGTACATTTTACTTAACAAATACTTCTGTACTTTTACTTGAGTAAAAATATGTTTTTACAACTTTCACTTGTAACAGAGTAATATTTGACCAGTATACTTGTACTTTTACTCAAGTAATAGAGTTGTGTACTTTTTCCACCTCTGTCTCCGCCACTGATAGAATTGTCTGGCTCTCTGTGTTTTCACTGTTATACACTATGACAGACCTTCTGAAAGAATACAGAATGTCTGGATCAAAACAATGGTGAAAAAGAAGCAGAAAAAAGCACAGCATATGCAAGCAGATTATGTAAAATAATGCCATCATTAATATTAAATATTAAACAGCAAAGGAAATTGCGACTCATGACTAGGTATAGGACTTTGCAAGATTTGGGGGTGCTGATGTATCTTTTTAGTCTCGTCAGAAGTTTGAAAGTGTTTCCGGCTACTTTTTTATTTCTCTTTTACGAGTACTGGGCATATTGTAGGTAAGTATGCAATTTCAGGTGCAGCCCGATTTGCCGATTCTAAATACAGAAAATGGAAGACACATGACTGTAATTATTCTCTGATTGATAAATGGCATTTCCCTGGCCAAACAAGGATTTAATCTTTGAGATATCAAGAATTCACAATAAGTAATATACTATGGTCCAAATGTGGGAAAATAAATTAATGTAATCATTTGATTTATTATGATTGGTGAATTGAAAAAAAAAAATCTGGGATTAAGTGAGAGATATAGAATTCCTTCTCTTCACACTCCATCACAATATGTGGCGGTATGCACTTATAAAGTTGGTTCAAAACCAGCCATGAAACCAAAAGACGAAGAAGGAAAAACAATTGAGCAAGGTGAATCCCCCTTTATTATTAGGACACTTTTAATAACTGTAAGTGTATTATGTGCAGTTCCTACTAAAATGCTACACTTTAATTTCTCACTAATGTTAACCTAAGAAAGGTTAAGCTATGAAAGCATGGAATATATTACAAGTTTAAAAGTATATCATCAACAGTATGAGGAGAGCCTAAAAACAATGTCAGTGGTGAGGTTCTGTTTCAGAAAGATGAGATTCAGAAGAATGATAAGAGTCCAGACAGAGACAGCTGCACTCCCATCACAAAAAGCCGCCACATCTCCTCATCAGAAAAGGTGTTCAATGTCTGTCATGAACCTAAAGGGGGGTCTTTTGGGGATTGTGGTGCTGGGGCCACAATCCCCAAAAGACCCCCTTTTTTCCTCAGAGTTGGCCACCATGCTGAGGTGATATGAGGTGAGTCTCCACAACTTAATTTACATTTGTAGTATGTTATTTCCCTCATAAAATCACCATGAATTATTTTGTTGTTGTTGTTGTTTTCATTTAAATATTGCATTTCATTCTTGTTTGTGTTAGGGGTTAACAGCTTATGACCCAGGACCAGTAGTAAAGAAATGAAGACCAAGAGTCAGGAGTATAATTAATTAAAAGAAAAAAATTGCTGAAGAATAGTTTGCAGTTTAAAAAGCAGAAGCCAGCTTCAAGTCTCACAAGGAGTTCATAGGCCGTGCTCCCACTCTCACCATCTCGTTGACTCTTATCTACGTCATTACTGCAATGTGGATGGTTCTGATTGGCTCAGAGACAATGGCCAGTCATGGTACATTTCCACTCATGTCAGTTAATCTGATGCACGTTTCCATAGACTTTGTCACTTGTTGATGCTTTCACCCTGGAATTAGGCCCGTATTGACCTTCCAGACCTGGAGCAGGCGCCAGCTTGCCCAGAACAATAAGTCCACCCATCTCTTAGGGTGCCCATTGTATACCCTTCTCAACCCTGATCTGTAACATAGAATATTGCGCACATACACAGATACACAGTCTCTCTAAGGTTGGAGCTGATTAAGCTCCAGTTCTAACCAGTTCTAACCAAAAAAATACTGATAACGTGCATTCTTTCAGTGAGAGGTACAGACAATAGTACAGGCAATATTTATCTTGACTTTAGTGTTTCAGTAAAAAGAAATTTAAAAGGAAATATAAAATGAATAAAATATAATACATTAAATGAAAGACACTTTAGAAAACAAGAAACATAAAGCAAAATCATAACTAGAAAGAATCATTATAATAATATAGGAAGAGAAATATTGATTAAGGTTTTGATTATGACGTTAGTTAGGATATGAATATATACAGGTATATTGAAGCAGCAGTGGATTTCAGAATCGCCCTTTCATTTAAGAAGCAGTTTCACTTATTTATACATTACAATATGCAAGGAAAGATACTTCCATTCATTCCATGCAAACTTTAACTTTAAATTAATAAGTAAATTAATCGTAAAATGTTAATAGAAGGATGGGGTTTAATAAATGATTGACACTTTTCTCAGAATTGAGAGTTTATATCTCACAATTCTGACTTTATAACTCGCAAATCACAAAATTCGGAGAAAGAGTCAGAATTGTGAGTTAAAAAGTCACACTCTCCTTTGTTATTCTTTTTTTCAGTGGTGGAAACAAGTTTCCATAAATTAAGACATTTCGATTAAAATAATAATGATGATAGATAAGGTGAATATTAACCATTCACCTTTCACGGTTTGCTTTATGATTTATTTTTATTTTCTTGTTAGATAACATTTAAATACAGAGTATACAGAGTTTTTTAGGTGCACAGGAAAGGTTTCTGTTCTGTTCTGTTCATGCTACGTCTCTGTTGTCATTCCAACTTGAACGTATGACGTTGTATTTACGAATGCCTGACTCAGAGGAATGAGCTTTCCAGCAGGTGCACTTGAAGGAAGCATAGGTCTTACCCTGTTCACAGTATGTTTCTTGCACGTAGTAAATCCAGGCTTAAAGATGCAGAAAGCCTTTTATATGATTTTTTTAACACATACAATTTCACTATTACCTGACAGATCACAAAAATAGTTATTTTGAGATATCACATTTATCTCTGTGACAGCCATAGGCTCTACAAACAGCAAAGAAAAGATGTGTTTTTTTTTCTTTTCTTTTTTTTTCAAATCACAAATTTTATCTGTCAATCAATGGGGCTTGCTGACATATTTTTGGAGAACAGGGCTTTGGAAAGATGACAGACGATTGAAGGAATGGAGTGAATTTAAGCCTAGCAGAAGTTAGCAATGTGGCTACAATTGTTAAAAGCCTATTTAATGTAAGAACAGCAACAGTTTGGGTGTAAGGTTTCAGGAACTGCAGGACATCTGTGATGAATATTGCCAGAATCTCACTGAACAAAAGTATGCATTAGCACTGACCATATATTCTTTGAAACATAAACTATGCTACAACCTCAGACTCATTAAATGAATCTGCTTTGGTTACATTACTAAAACTATTTTAAACTTGAAGACACTCTTTGCCATAGCCAGGGCATAGTCTCTGAGGAGAAATCATTAGCCTCAATGGAACATACATTTGGACCATATTATGTGTTTGTTATTGTGTCTGATCTCGTGTCTAGTGGTGCAGGCTGTGGCCACAGCTGTATGAAGCTGCTCTGTATGGAGCTTCAACAACCAATCAGGGCATGACGTAAGCCAGGCATTATAATGACCATGTGCAAATCGCACAGCCTAGCCATGAGGTCATGTCTCAATGCTCTCTCTGTCTCGCTCTCTCTTTCCCTCTCTTGAATGTATCCTTTCAATAAAAATGTGGTGAGTGTGAAAACATTCATGAGGAATAAAATAGATCAGCCTACAGTCTTCCTGGTGCGAGCAGAGAGAGCGGGACAAAGAAAAGTTCAGATTCGCTGCTTCATTCAAAACCATGGGCTCTGCTCATCTCTGGCTGTTCAGCTGCTCCGGGAGTGACAATGTGACTCTTCCTCTAATTGCATCTGTGCTAAATTTAGCCCATGCAATGAGGAATCCTTTTGATTGGGGGAGTACAGGAAAAAAAATAAATCTTAAAAACATACCATGTCTGCCAGGGGATCTCTCTCTCTCTCTCTCTCTCTCTCTCTCTCTCTCTCTCTCTCTCTCTCTCTCTCTCTCTCTCTCTCTCTCTCTCTCTCTCTCTCTCTCTCTCTCTCTCTCTCTCTCTCTCTCTCTCTCTCTCTCTCTCTGCCTATCACCTGGGAATAAATGTAGTATTTCATATGTCAGACTTGTCAATCAAAAGGAGTTGTGGGAAGTCATTTAGTGATGGCATAGACTATTCTCTCTAGCAGCAGTAATCTTTCTCTTTATGAGGATGTTTATTAGCCTATCAGCATGGGTTGTACCCCTCCTCCTCTCAGTCAAAGTCTACATACCAGCACAAATCAATCAATTTTGAAGCATTTTGCTGCTCGCCTTTAAGTACCCTCTGCAAAACTCTCCAATTTTGACTGACAAACATTTGTAGTTTCCCTACAACAAATACATCTATCACGTTGTGGGTCAATTTGATGCCCATTCACTTCTTTAACAGCTTGAAATACAGGTTAGACTATTTATTTCTTCTTGAAATATTGTGAATTGTCTTGTTTACACTGTAAAAAAAACAAACAAAAAAACAAACAAAAAAACATTTTGAATGTCTCCAATTGAACATTTTTAAGTGACTGATCACATCAAAATTGTTAAATTGCACAAATTGAATTTCGGTGAATTGATTCAATTTAATTAACAGAAATACAATTTGGCCAACTGAAAAATTTAGATGTAATCAGTCACTAGAATATTTTCAATTGGAGACCTGAATTTGTTTTGCAAAGTTTCATTTTGCCTCCCAAAATGAAAGAAAAGCTGTCATTTAGGTACTAATATGTACACTTTTGGTACTGATTTGTATCTTTAAGGTAATATACAACACCGCAGTGACCGCTTTTGTACCTATTCTAAGAGTGCATAGATGTATTTTGGAAAACGTTTACAAATGTATTATTTATTGACTACAATTGTGTTAGTGGTCAAATTGTCTCCTGTTGGTTTTCATGTAATATGCCACAAATCAACACTTTGAAAACCCATTTTACCCTAACATAACTCTGAGACATAACAAAAAGGCAGACGCTATTTACACCTAGTACAAATATTAATATATACTATTTACACTAAGTACAAACAATGTTTGATAATGTTAGAATGGTAGATAGATATTCACTAGTAACCCCTAATGCATAAAGAGTACCCATGGTCTACAACCTGACATTATATATCAAATGATAAAAGCTCACCAGTAAATTTGTTTTTGTCCTACATGTCATGGATATAGCAAATGGCTGGATGTTTTGTTGATCACTTGATTTCTGTTTATTTTGTCAGTCTCAGTATCCCCTCCCTTAATGATGTCTCGTTTGTCCAGAATGGCACTCCACATATAAGAATATTTTTATCAACAATCAAAATAACAATCAGTAGCGTACTGTGAGGTTTCAGTCAGGACCTTCACTAACGATCAACACACCCATAAAGAATTCAATCATGCACATGCAATGTATGCACTGTATGTTATGAACCCCGCTTTCAAAGTGCTTGTTGGGATAAGAGGTCAAGCAAAATAAAAGGAAACGCGAGACAAAAAGACAGTTTAACTATGTATTGATATCACTGCAAATATCACCGTTTAGGCAACAGGTGAAATTAACCAGGGATTAAGATACAGGGAGTGGAGACTCCACCCCGAGGTGGTGGAGCTCCTTTGGGAGCACTTCGGCAAGCTTAGGTGGATCTGTTGGTATCTTGAGAGACGACTGTTCACTATTTTACTCACTCATTTATCAAGGCCCTCCGGGGTTGGATGCCATGGTGCAGACGTGGCCGAGGCTGCGTCTGTATGCCTTTCCCCCTTTGGTGCTGCTCCCAGGGGTTCTGAAAAGAGTACGCTGGGACGGGGTTTGTCTGTTACTAATAGCCCCATTCTGGCCGGGCTGAGTGTGGCAATCGGACATAGTGTCTGTCCTCGAAGGCTCTCCGTCGGTCCACCTTAAAGGTATATGTGGCGGCCATTTCTGCTTACCACATTCCTTTAGATGGTCCATCTGTGGGAAGACACCCTTGGGTAACGTGCTTTCTCAGTGGTGCGGGCTAACCATCAGCGGGCTAATTTCGCTGATGTGGAGGGAGTGGCCGAGGCGGGGTACATGTCGATGCTGCCAGTTGATGAGACGTTTGCGAACTATCTCGCGTCTGGCCGGGCATTGACACTGAGAGCTCCCACCCTGCCATCTAAACCAGATGAGACTGGGCTTCGCATGGAGGACCCCGTGAGCCTCCGAATGAAGCCAGCTGTGAGCTGTGAGCAGCCAGCCTGGACAGTCCAGGCAGCGGACTCTGAACAGGAGACCTCAACAGGCCTCCTTGTGGGAGTTGCGACATCAGGGCCCATGTGTGCCTAGGAGGTATCTCCCCATTGATGTCGAAGTCAGCAGTACTTCGTTGACAAGTAGGCCCCGTAGGGCCTCACTGGGGATGAGTCCCCAGGTGGTAACTAGATGGCTAGGTCTTCGTCAGCCAAGTAGACAGCCACTGTCAGCCCGACTTGGAGCGGCCAGCATTCATCCAACCTCCCAGTGAGCATTCGTCGCCGGCATGGCTACAAGCCAAGTTAGTAGGCCTCCCTAGGCCTTCCTGAGGGCCTGCTGGGGTGCAGCAGGCCTTGCCGGGCTTCCCCTGAGGGGGTGTTCCCGTGCTTCAGGTGTTGGACGTCAGGTAGTAGGCCTCACCAGGCCTCCCTGAGGGCCTGCTGGGGTAGCAGTAGGCATCGTCTAGCTACCCCCGAGGGGGTGTTCCTGGGCTCAGTCACTGGATGACAGGTAGTAGGCCTCACGGGGCCTCCCTGAGGGCCTGCTGGGTTACAGCAGGCCTCACCTGGCTTCCCCTGAGGGGGTGGTCCAGGACCTCGGCCACTGGGTGACAGGAAGTAGGCCTCTCTAGGCCTCCCGGAGGGTGAGCCCGGTTCCCAGTTCCTATGACAGTGAGCATGGTTGCTAGCCAGGGTGGCTAGCATGGTCTGTTATCAGGTAGCAGGCCTCACCAGGCCTCCCTGAGGTCGTTCCCCGGCCTCAGTGCCGGCTACGAGTAGCCTGGCAGGTAATAGGCCCTGCGGGGCCTCCCTGTGGGGAACGAGTTCCTTGGACGGAGACACATAACTGGCTCAAGCTGACAGCTAGTGGTTCCTGCCATCAGGCTTCGGTCCTAGCCGGCAGCACCTGATGGCGGTCGCATACTCTAGCATGACGAGATGACACTGCTGCTATGTGGTCCCTACAGGACGGGGACCTGCATAGGTTGCCTACAGCATGATACCTACCAGGCAGGCTTAAGAGCTCCCCTCTTATGAGGGTCGTCTGTGAGCTTACGGCTGCCTGGGCCTGATCAGTTGGTCGTAGGCCCCGCGGGGCCTCCCTGTGAGATCAGCCTGTAGGCCTTCTCAGGCCTCCTGAGCACCCCTGTAATATATGTGCTCAGTAGATCCTAGGATCGAGCAGCTGAGCAGCCCCTGCGGGGCCTCCCTGTGAGATCAGCCTGTAGGCCTTCTCAGGCCTCCTGAGCACCCCTGTAATATATGTGCTCGGTAGATCCTAGGATCGAGCAGCTGACTCCCCTCGCTAACAAGGGTCGGGAAGCACTACGCTGAGTGCTGTTCTCCAGGATAGCCCATCTCTGAGGTCCGGCCTGAGGCGGACACTGCCAGTTTGCAGTCCCTCAGCTGGATGCCTCTCCAGAGGCGAGTTTCCAGAGGCTCTGTGCTTTGACAGACAGGGCTGGCTGACGGAAGCGTCCCGCTTAGTGACGCCAGGTCAGGCCTCCCTGGTGGCAATTGGTGAAGTTCTTCCCGAATAGTGACTGGCTGGGGCGCCCTCGGGTCCCCTAGCCACATTCCCTTGAAGGAACCGCTTCTGTCAAACAGGTTGGTTCCAGGCCTTTGAGCGGCCAGGGTAGGGTACACGAAGATGCCCCAAGGCCATGGCTTGGGCTATGACCGTAGGGAATGCGTTCACTGACAGCCTAATGTGACCAGAGGGGGAGCGGTTCAGGCATTTCAGTTGAATTTGCTTGTCCTGACAGTTGTCACTGCCAGTAGGCATGCACTCCCCTCGGCATGACGGCGTGGGTATATCGTTCCCCGTAGCGTCAAGCTGACGCAGCTCGAGTTCCCTTTCGAAACGGAACGTCCCCGGTTACAACTGTAACCTTAGTTTCCTGAGAACAGGGAACAAGACGATGCATCACTTTGCCATGCCTCGGGGCCTGCCTGCGCACAGTCCCTTCAGACGAATTGGATGCGGTCGTGTTTGCAAGGCGCCCTTATATACTTCCTGGTCGCACATGGATGACGTCAGAGGCTGTCGCCGGTCATTAGGACTGATGTGATTGGATAGCGTTTCAGACACCGGTCACGCTGGAGGCGTTCCCCGTAGCGTCAAGCTGACTCAGCGTCTCGTTCCCTGTTCTCAGGGAACTAAGGTTACAGTCGTAACCGGGGACGTTATTTCATGTTATATAATTTATTTTAGTGAAAATGTTCTTAAATTGATTTAGCTACAACACTGAACACTGTAGTTCTTATATGAAATTATTACTTTTATGAAAACAAATACTTCTATGATATACCAGTTTGTTTTCAGGACATCAGCCTGATTTTTTGTTGTTGTTTTTTTAAAGGGAATTTTAAAACTAGGTATGATGATATTTCTTTGTTGTTGGTGGTGGCAAATTGTAAAAGCTTGTCATGAATATTTCTTTAGTCTTATAGAATATATTATAACTATTTCCCTCACGTGCCAACCATATCAGTTTGATGTCATGTATGCAATGACCATTTCCATAGTGAGAAATCGGCTTCTAAACACACCATCCCCAAAGTCTCTCTTTCACACCCTGTCTGATTCATTCATTAAAAAATGAGTGTGAAAGGGAGAAAACATATAGAGAAAAAAAGAGAAAACATCAAACCCATGCGTGTGTGTCAACCTCAGTACAGACCTCTGGGGGAATCACCTCTTCACTGCCTTCAGAGCGATTCTGAGGACATCAAACACTCCAATCACCAACCAGATGAAAAAGAGCCCCGCTAATCACAAAACTTGTCATTTCTCACAAGTGTCAAAATCAGGGTCCTCACTTGAAACAGCCGGGAAATAACACTGCACTGATTTCCTAAGCGCAAAGAGGAGTGGAAAGCTGTTGCACTCGGTGATGTGTCATATCAAGTCTGACACTATAATGTAAATAATGTTGGGCTCTGAGACTATATGCAGTGATTAATTAGCAATCTTAAGGAATGGATCATGAGGAATGAAATTTTGTGTATTGCAAAGTTGGTTTTACAAGGTAGATGCTTCTAAACAGATAACAGCAGAGCACTTTAATGTTAGCTTATTGGAAACATTCAATGCATGTAAAACTCAAAAAATTCTGAAATGTATTCAATGGAGCTGAGAGTGGTATACACTTATTGGTAACTGCATGATCAAATTAGCCAAATTATTTAAATGGGTACTTCACTACTGGGAAAATGAGATTTTCAATAAAACTTGGCTGCCTAGTAGAAAGATGAATTTAAAATCGAAAAAACAGAGGAAAAGGCTGTTGTCTTCACTTTTTCTAAAAAGATAGGACAACTCCTATCTGCTTTGTATGGATACGTTTACCAGAGTCAAACACTGCCTGTCTTTAGTAAATACTTTGAAGCAAACTTTTAGTCATAATGCTGTTGACTTGTATGTCTCCAGGTGCAATAATTGCTGAATTTCAAAAATCTCCAAAATTGAAGTCATTCTATTTGGGTAAACTTCTGTAGCGGTGAATAAATAAGAGAATATAAGGTGATGGATTTGGATAACTTTCCAAAATGCTCAAAGCTCATCACTCATTTGGGGCCCTTGGTGGACCTGTCCGACCACAGGACTATACGAAATGGAGGTCTTTGTACAGAAAATGGGCAGGCGGCCGGTCAGCCTATATATCTATTAACAGTATGTATCCAGTTTATTAATATGAATTTATTTAATTATTATGATTGTGAAGGCAAATCATTTTTGTATCTTTGTATGTCATGTTTTAACTCTTCCTATATTTATTATGGCTACAATTAATAGATTTTTAAAGTTTCAGTAACAAAGAATCCAACATTAGGAAAACAGTGCAATTGCAATTTGTTTTTCCGGAGTAGAAATAGAGTTCTGCAAGTGTGTTTGCTTATTTTTTGTTTGTCTTTCAGTGACAAATGTTTTATAGCCTAAATTAATCTAACGCTGGATTTGCAGATCATTTGTTTTGATTTCGTTTTGTACCCTTTAAATAATGTTAACAAATGAACGCTTATTATAAAGTGTTACCAAAGTTTCTAAACCAAATTTAAATGATGAGCCAGGGTGCCAAATGTGTGGGGTTTTTTACTGCATGGCTTACATCACACAAGCCCTCCCCAGTCTCTATGATACTCCGGTTATAGAGCCCTGCACGGGCCTCAAATCTAGGCCATAGCCCGGCCCTGGCCCGAGACGCTGAGGCCCTAGCCCGGCCCGTGTCCTACAGCTAATCAAAATTCTCGGCCCGAGTCCGACTGGAACCCGCTTTTTTTTTTTTACATTGTTGCAGCCATTAAAGTTCAGTTTTGTTTTAAAGGGGGGATGAAACACTCAGTTTCAGTCAGTGTCATGTCAATCTTGAGTACCTATAGAGTAGCATTGCATCCTGCATATCTCCGAAAAGTCTTTTTTTTTTTTATAATTATATAAGAAAGATGCGCTGTTCCGAGTCTTTCCGAAAAAAGCCGAGCGGGTGGGGGCGTGTCGTGTGAGCGGAGCTAAATAATGACGTGTGCTCGCTGCTGCTATTGTGTTGAGTCGAGTGCGTCGTAAAGCTGTGTCATCCCTAACAGCGGGAAAAAAACTTTATTCAAAATAAAAATATGGCTTTTAATCAGATACAGCCATACATCTATGATCCGGAATCAGACCCAGAGGCTGCAGTTGAACAGGAGCAGCAGCAAAAACGACTAGAGCAGGACGTCTCTATGTGGTACAAGTTATACACTAACTATATAATATGCTTAGCGGCTTGTGTTATTTACATATTTATACTTGAATTATATCGTCGTATTTTTGTCTTTGAAGGTGTACATGTGGGAAGTGCAGTTGTGCACGTGTGTTTGTGTGTTTACGCGTGGTTTGTGTAGACGTTAGTAAGCGGACTGGTTTTGCACGGCAGGTTAAGTTAGTGTTTACATAGAAAGACACGGAATAGTAGCGCATTTGAATGAAGAAGCGTGCTTATTTAGTTCAACATATTTCCCCCCTCTTTGTGTATTGTTGAGTGCTTTTACAATACACAAACATAAAGTTACACATATAGTGGCCAGCTAAACAAATGTACACGCACTACACATCGCATGCTCCATTGATCAATTAACTATACGTGATCATGTTTGGGCTACGAGCATAGGCAAAAACACAGACATTTGAAGCAGTCTCACTCACCGCCTGCGGTTCTAACGTTGGGACTGCTCCATCATTCAGCATTAGGCGATCGGGAAAATCCGGCGTCGAGCTGGGCCTTGTTTATGAAACAGTCGGCACCGAAATGCAGCGAACAGATATAAACATTCGCGCAACTCAGTTGCTGATCCGGAAGAGCAAATTACATCCACTGTTGCCTTAACGCGGGGGTTTTGGGGAATCTGTGCAGGACTGTCTTGGTCTGGCAACCAAAAACGCACTTTTTTGGTGACATTGTTATGTGCACATCACCTGTCCAGCATCCTACAAGCCAGCGCTTTGATGGGCGTAGCCTGTTACTTTCGCCCTCTCCCTCTCTCTCTCTCACGCGCTTCCGGTAGAATTGTCCGTAAGGCCCATACAAGGAAATTCTGCCCCCATTAACGTCAAAGTGGACGCATGATCGCAAAAAACTTGCCGAAACTTATGACTAACCGGAAGTAGTATTTTTGACAAAGAAATACTCCCATCAAACGTCCACCTTAACTTTTGAAACTTTGTCTATGTTTAGTATGGGATTCCAAGTCTTTAACAGTGTAAAAAGATCAGTATGCATGAAACAGCATTTCACCCCCCCTTTAAATGTCAAAGTAGTTATATTTTGTTTTGTTTCTTTATAAAGTTAATTTAGAAAAAAATGTTTAGAGCATTTTTTGTTTGTTAAATTAAAGTTTTTTAAGTGACGACCAAGCGACCAGCAGCCGACAGTGAGTTAACCACATGTTTAATAATTTTAGCCTCTCAAATCAGCTCATGACTTGTCTTGCCTAATTAAATCCACAGATATAAAACACTTTAAGCATCACAATGTTAGTTAATTTAACCTACTATTACCGCCACAGTAAAAGGCATTTTTGCAAGCTGAGGCAGGCTGAGCTAGTAGGCCTACTGCTCGTGGCTCTCGCAAACGAAACGAGCTAAACAATCTAAAAAAATAAAAATAAAAAAGAACATGCAGGTTGTCTTATACCTCATTTAGTCTCATCCATTTTTATTAAAGATGATTGTGTTTTTGAGCATCTAAGACTTATTTTAAGTTTGATTTACGGCCATTTGCGTTGGCTTGCTTTGCTCATTTGCGGTGATGCGTGTTGCAGCACGGGTTGGCCTATAGCCCATAACACACTCTCACACGTTTATTTTTTAACCGTTTACCAGGAGTAAAATTTATACATGTGGTTAAAAAAACAGATACATTTACATTTGTCTGGTTTTGTCTGAAATGCTTTCATTCCACCTTCTGGTTGGTTTGTTTAGTGATTGGAATTAAATAGTATAAAATCTCAGAAGGTATTTAGGCCTACTCCTGGTCATTTCGCAATCATATAGATCCTGTTCAGAGAAAACGAATGAAGGAACCAGTTGTAAAAAGGCCATAACTCTAGCAGCTGCGCTGAAGAAACGCGCGCTGGACACGATATGGACATGAACACTGTGCAAGCCATGTCTTGACAGTCGCGTAAGTTATTATGGTCTCATGTTGTTTCCACCAGCGCAGAACATCTCATTGTTCCTTTTAATTAATAAAATAAATATAAAACGAAGGAGAAGCCTAAAAAAAGTCCCGAAGCCCGCATTTTAGGTATAACTTGAAAATTGTCCCAAAGCCCGGCCCTAGGGGCGTAAAAAAAGTCAGGGCCCGTCGGGCTCGAGCATAAATGCAGGGCTTTAATTTTGGTTTCTACATAATAGTTCCATATGATCATTTTATCGACTGCCAAGCAAAAATCGTATCGCTTAGAAAGAAAGTAGATTCTATTGCTGGCCTCTTAAAGCACAAGTGTGTGTGTAAAGAAAAGGGAGGAGGGAGAGAGACAGAAAGAGCAAGCTGTCACCAAAAAGCCAGCTTAGAGAGAACACTGTGGAGTGATGTACAGTGAAGCAGAAAGAGCATCATTTGTAATGGAGTTCACATCTCTAATGTCACTCTCTGAAAGACCTTTAATTTCCTCAATAAAGACACACAAATTACCAAATTATACCTCTGTGTGACACAGAGAGGAAAATCCCAGTTTCTTTGACTCAGTGTCGCACGGCTATGGATCTCTGATGAACGAGAGGGAGAATATGATCCAAAGTGCTCAGCTAGGCTATACTGAGGACTTCCTCTCTATCTGAAAAACAGAAGCTTGGTAGATGACAAGACGCCATCCATCACAATCCAGCGGATGAATGGGACTGATTCTCATACAAGCAAACTCAGTGATGATTTGATAAAATGTGCAAAAAAAAAAAAAAAAAAACACCACATATATTGAAGGCATAATGAGGAGAATTTATATTATGTCAATTCATTTAATTCAATAAATTAATTCAGGTCAATAAATTATTCACCTGAAGCCAAAATCTGATTTTGGCTGATCGTTTGGTTACTTTTAGAACACATTCCTAATGTCACCATTACACTATAAATAAAAGTGAACTAGCTCATTTACTGAATGAGTGAAAACTATGATATTAGGTGAATTGGGTGAATTAGATATTTTGAATTATAATATTATGAATTCTACAATGTATTTTTGGGTTTTTGGTTGACATATTTTGAATAAATGATCCAACTCCTGAGGCTAATATTATAGCATTCTGTGTATTCTCAATACACACAATTAAAATGTATTTTCACAGCTTGTGCCCAATTTGACAAAAATACTAATTGAATGTAAATAAATATTAAATGTGCTTATAAGGGATATTTACTTTATTATGGTCCCTGAATAATTTACAACTGGCAAAAACACTGGATAAATGAACTTTTAAAGATATTGAAGATCAAGACGTTATCCAAAACCAGATAAATTGAAGATAACACCAACCCGATCACACATAAATGCGTATAAATAGTACGAGTGTGCAATGTCGTGGAATGTATACACCAAAACTAATTTTCGCGTGCATATGATACGCACTTTATGGCGTATATATGACACGCTCTTGGGTAGGTTTAGGGTGGTGGGGCGTATATATGACACGCTCTTGGGTAGGTTTAGGGTGGTGGGGCGTATATATGACACGCTCTTGGGTAGGTTTAGGGTGGTGGGGCGTATATATGACACGCTCTTGGGTAGGTTTAGGGTGGTGGGGTGGGGGGTTGTATAATACGCCATAAAATGCGTGTCATATGCACGTGAAAAACAGCGTGCCATAGACACGCCAAAATGAGTTCCCTTTCGAAAGGGAACTCGCGCTGCGTCAGCTGACGCTACGGGGAACTTCTTCAGCGTGACAGGTGTCTGAAATCGCTATCAAATCACAATCCTACTGACCGTCGGCAGCTGGTGATTTCATCACCGTGCGACCAGGAAGTATAAAAGGGCACCGTGCCAACATGACGCTATCCTTTCGTCTTCAGGGACTGTTTTGTCTGGTTCGCTGGAAAGTCTAAAAATGAAGTGCACACGTAAAGTGAAGGGAGCATACAGGAAGTGCGCTGATCCGTGTCCCAGGTTTCTCACGCCTGAGGACACACACACCCTTTGTGTGCTCTGCCTGGGGGAAGAGCACGCTCGGGAGGTTCTCGAGGGGGCTTCCTGCGCAAACTGCGAGCGTTTTCCGTTGAGGACGCTCCGCTCTCGCCTGGCCTTCTTCTCGAGGGAAGAAGAGCCAGCATCTGGGAGCGGTCCCGCTCACGCTGAGGCTGAGCGGCGCCGTCTGTCCTGGGGCTCCCAGATGGACCTGGCTCATCGTCTGGAGAGTACAGTTCTCGCGGACGATCACCCAGGTCGCGAGAGCAGGCTGACGGAGGAGGAGTCGGATGGAGACTCCTCCTCGTCGTCAGCCCGTGCTCTTCCGGTCGATCAGAGGATGGCTGTGGATCAGGAGGAAAATGAAATTGAGGCTGAATCCTCCCAGCCATCCTGCCCCGTGTATGGGGAGCTGTTAGATGTAATGGGGCGCGCGGCGCTGAGACTTCAGCTGCCGTGGCAGAGAGCCAGGGGAGAGGCCGCCCGCCCTGACAGATTGGGCGATCGGTTTCTCCCCGACCATAGCCGCCCAGCTCGCGGGAGCCTTCCATTCCTCCCCGACCTTCACGAGCAGGTCGTGGGGGCATGGAAGAAACCCTACTCGGCGCGAATCCATCGACATCAGCGTTTTAACTTCGCTGATGTCGAGGGATTGGCCGAGGCAGGGTATGTGTCGATGCCACCCATCGACGAGACGGGAACTATCTCACGTCTGGGCAGCCATCGACACTAAGAGCTCCAGCCCTGCCGTCTTAACGGCAGGGCATACACGTCGCGGGTCAGGCGGCGGCGGCCTTGCACACAATGGCGGTGTTGCAGGCCTATCAAGCCGATCTGCTGAGGGACCTCGATCAGGGGGAGGGCCTACCCCCTGATGCGATGGCTGAGTTGCGCCGCACCACAGATCTCTCTCTCCGGGCGGCCAAACACACAGCAGTCACCATCGGACGGTCGATGGCGGCTATGGTCGCCACGGAGAGGCATCTGGGGCTGAACCTGGCGGACATCGGGGGGAAAGAAAAGGCTTTTCTCCTCGATGCCCCGGTCTCGCCCTCTGAACTTTTCGGCACCTCCGTTGAGGCGGTGGTGGGAAAGTTCAGAGAGGCGAGGGCGCGCTCAGCGGCATATAGAACGTGTATTCCGCTGAGGTCCGGGGTGGCACCCAGGAAGGAGGGTGTCCCTGGCCCTTCGGGATTCGAGGATCATCGACTGGGCCAACGCAGCAGCGTGGCCTCTCGTGCGCCCCCTCCGTGGAGGAGTAGGACACAGAAGAGGCGGGACACCCGCAACAGGAGGAGGTACATCGGGGAGAAGAACCGCTTCCAGAGCCGGAAGCGAGGTGGTGAGTCTCCGCCCCCGATGGCGCGGAAGTGATGTTGTGTCCCCTCCTTTGTTTTTCTGTTATTTTTCTTTTCTCTCCCCGGGCGCGCTTTACACCAGGCCGCGTGGGCCAATGATGAGCGGATGTGAGACTCTGACGGCCTGCCAGACCGGTGTGTGAGAGTGTCCCACCCTCAGGTTAGTGCGCCGAAGCATGCATGTTGCATGAAGCGATGAGGCACTGAAGACAGCGGGTGAGTCCCCTTTTAGGGCAAACATTCTTCCTTTCAATGCCGTATGTTTGGACTCTATGCTTCCCTGAGGGATATTTTGTCTACAAAAGAGTGAAGTAATTAACAAGTTGGAGATGTGGGCCTGTAGTTCCCCGGTAAAGGTGGCTAGAACGATGTTTGTATAAACACAGAGTGTTTATGTATGCTGGATGTTTACTAGCGTAGCAACAGTAGTTTATAAGGCTGTTTCTCTTCTGGATATGTGTAATATGAGCAGTTGAGGCCACCGCACATGCCGCGGGCGTGTAGCGGCAGTATAAACTGATGTATGTTCTCCTGGCGAACTTTTTTAGCTGTAGCCACCTCTGGGTAGCATTGGCACCTCTGCTAGTGAAATATCTAGATTAATATGTGAGGTTAGGCTAGCGCATGAACTGTAGTAAGGTCTGTCCCAGCCCTTTTTAGGGCCGTTGTTTGTGGGATTATCAGACCGATGCTAGTCTCAAGTTGGCCTAGGCTGTTGATGGGATGACGGTGGCGTCTCGCGGTGGCATATCGCCCTGGCAGTTGCCCCGGGCTCCTGTCGGTAGTCCCGCAGGAGCTTTGTATCCCTACCCGGCCTCCCCGCAGTAGGGTCGTCCGGCCAATGCCCACCCCCCTTCTGCATTTGGGGGTTGTTATTAATGCAAAAAGGTGTGTAGCAGAATGAATCGCGACTCAGCCAGTGGTCGTGGGGACGGGGTAGGCGTCTCTTCGCGGTGCGCAGTAGACTGGTTTTGCTAGCCCTGTCCCCCAGAGCTAGTGCGGCCGCCACTTCTGGGCGGCCCCCCGGCTTGGTTCAGGAAATGGCCGGTTGTGTGTGTTCAATATCTTTCACTGTTTGCTCTGTGTCTTCTGCTTCACCTTTTATGGCTTGGGTCGAGCTGTACTTCGCAACCATCGGAAAGCATGGGTTGGTAGGATGCTCCCCTGGAGCCGAAACACTGTCACGGCTGACGCCCTTGCGCGGACGGCGGACCGCTGGACGACCAGACGGCCGCCCTGGAGGCAGGTGGTGTAAGTTGGACCGACTATAGAAGGCTGGCAGGCGGGAGATGCCAGCCGAGGCAGTCCGGGCAGTTAACTCTGGGTCAGGTGGTAGGCCTCAGTAGGCCTCCCTGCGGGTGAGTTCCGACATCGTGGCCCATGTGAGCCGGGGAGGGTTCTCCCCAGCGATGTCGGCTGCAGCAGAAACCTCCTCATAAGTAGGCCCCTTACGGCCTCCCTGGGGATGAGTCCCCAGGTAGTGACTGGATGTCCAGTCCTCATCAGCCAGCAGACAGCCACTGTCAGCCCAACTTTTGAGGGCTCGCTGAGTTTCAGCATGCCTCACATGGCGTCCCCTGAGGGGGTGACCTAGGGTTCCGACCGTTGGTTGACAGGATCTAGGCTGCTTTAGGGCTCCTGTAGGGTGAGCCCTGGTTCCCAGGTCTTGCAACAGTGTGCGTGGGTGCTAGCCAGGCCCTGCGGGGTTTCCGGTGGGATTTGCCATTGGATAAGCACCGTTCGTCACCAATCTAATAGGGAACTGCCATTCGGCAATAGGCCTCTCCAGGCCGCCCTAAAAGACCGGACTGTACGTAGGCATCAAACAGGCCTCCCTGGAGGCGAGCCCTGGGAACACAGCAACTCCTGACAGTTTGCACGTTGGCTGGCAGGAAGTAGGCCGCTCCAGGCCGCCTGAGGGTGAGCCCCCGAGCTGGGACGCTCGGTAGGCCAGTGTATTATGCTGTCAGGCCTTTTCGGGCCTTTTTGGGAGGGGATTCCCGGACCAGGTCTCGGTGACAAGCTAGCCATTAGCATGGGTGGCTTCTGGCGTTATAGCCTCATGGGCCCCCTGAGGAACTAGTAAAGCCACCTTCCTGTGGGTCTTAACAGCTAGCACTAACGGTGCCAGGTAGAGGCGCCTCCTGGCCTCCCTGGAGGGGAAACGGTTCCCCTAAGCAGGAACGTATAACTGGCTTTGTGCTGACAGCTAGCGGCTGCCCGCCGGTGGGTCCCGGCCTGCGCCGGTATAACTCAAGGGCGGGCTCATGCCCTAGCACGACGAGACTCTGTTTCTGCTGCGCAGTCCCTTCAGGACAGGGACTGGCTAGCCTACAGCATGGTTTACCTACCAAGATGGCTTAAGAGCTCCCCTCATTGAGGGTCGTCTGTGAGCTTACGGGCGCTTGAGTCTGATCAGACGGGCAGGCCCCCCTCGGGGCCTCCCGGGTAGATCAGTCCATAGGCCTTTTTTAGGCCTCCTGAGCACCCCTGTAATAAATGTGTTCAGTAGATCCTAGGATCGAGCAGAAGAGACTCCCCTCGATGGCAAGGGTAAGAAGCACTAAGCTGAGTACTGCTCTCCAGGATTCCCGTCTCCGAGTTCCGGTCTGAGGAGGACATTGCCAATTTGCAGTCCCTCAGTCTGGATGCTCATGAGTAAGAGCGATGTCCGGAGGCTCTGATTTGACAGACAGGGTTGGCCAAGCTGGGGTGTCCCACAGAAGTGACGGCAGGTGAGGCCTCCCTGGTGGCATTCGAAGTAGTAGGTCCCAGGCCCTCGAGCAAGCAGAGAGTAGGAAACCTCAGTTAAAACTTGTTTAGGTTCTCTTTTAGGCATATAGCCTGGGCTATGACCGTAGGGAATGATGTCACTGGCAGCCTGTGTGGCTAGAGGGGGAGTGCTTCAGACTTCCTGCGAACACTCGTCCAGGCAGTTCTCACTGCCAGTAAGGGGCGTGCACTCCTCTTAGCATGGCGGCGTGGGTATATCGTTCCCCGTAGCATCAGCTGACGCAGCGCGAGTTCCCTTTCGAAAGGGAATGTCCCCGGTTACGTATGTAACCTTAGTTCCCTGAGAACAGGGAACGAGACTCTGCGTCACATGGCCATGCTTAAAGGTGTGCCTGCCCACAGTCCCTTCAGACGAAGCGGATAGCGTCATGTTGGCACGGTGCCCTTTTATACTTCCTGGTCGCACGGTGATGACATCACCAGCTGCCGACGGTCAGTAGGATTGTGATTTGATAGCGATTTCAGACACCTGTCACGCTGAAGGCGTTCCCCGTAGCGTCAGCTGATGCAGCGTCTCGTTCCCTGTTTTCAGGGAACTAAGGTTACATACGTAACCGGGGACGTTTTGGTGTATACATTCCACGACATTGCACACTCGTACTATTTATATGCATTTTTGTGAGAATACCCTGATAACACAGATGAAAGCTAGTTAAGACTGGAGAATAAATACTGTGACAATTATCCATTTATTAATAACCCAGCAAGCAATAAAGTACTTTGGCATAGGCCCCATCCGTAGCTTGCAATCTGAGGGTCCAGACTCTGCATATCCTGCCTGAAGGCGCAGCCAACCCCCCCGTGAGGTATGGAAGGGACCATCCTGGTGGTGGTGGGGTGGATGTAGGGAAGGATTTGGCTTGGAGGTGTTGGGGAGGAAGGCGGTGAACTGGAGCGTCAGCATCTGCAAACTCAAACATGAGTAAGTACCGATCTTTTATACCCAAGAATTAGAATGTGATTGGATAGAAAGTTATCCAATACATACAAAGTTGAAGTGACGTAACAATTAAGTCTTCCTGGCAGAACTTATGCCAAAGCTTTCATTTCATGCATTCGTGACCTCTAGACTTGATTATTGTAATGCATTACTAGGTGGTTGTACTGACCAATCCTCAATAAACAAGCTACAGTTAGTGCAAAATGCAGCTGCTTGGGTTCTTACCAGGTCAAGAACATATATTTTAACCAATTTTATCATTGGCAAGTTCTGTATCAATTACAAAGTATTGCTACTGACTATATCAACGTCCCCTATTAGGCCCTAAATTGGTTTAGCTCCTGTATAAGGATCTTCTACCACCCTACATTCCATCATGCTCTTTAAGGTCACAAATCTTTTGGTAACACCTAGGAGAAAGGGTGCCTTTAGACGACATGTATGAAAAAAGGAAACGTTTTTTCTTTGTGCTTTTCGTGTACAGATGACAACAACATTGTCAAAACGATCCCCGTTCACACAGATCTGCGAAACGACTACACAGTATTACCGTATTTTCCGGACTATAAGTCGCTCCGGAGTATAAGTCGCATCAGTCAAAAAATGCGTCATGACGCGGAAAAAAACATATATAAGTCGCACTGGACTATAAGTCGCATTAGGGCAGAGCTGGAGCCGCGCGCATGCGAGCACGCGAGCAGCCGCGCGCGCATGCGAGCACCTGCTCGCGTGCACTCGCTCGTGCCCGCTTCACTGCATAACCCGAGCAGAAGAAAGAAAGTTTGAAGTGAGTGAGAAACTTGTAAGGGACTGGCGAAAAGCAGAGGTTACTTTAACTGTGATGAAGAAGAAAAAGAAATCTACTTGCGGACTGTAAGCAAGATGGCCAGAGCTGAAGGAACGAGTCCACAGAGGCTTGAACTCTCTGCCGGGAGAGGCTCATCCGCGCGAGACGAACGCTGTGAGACTCGTTCTCCGCTGCATATTTTACAGCATGCTGTTTGTGTTTTGCAGAATAAGATTTTCTTTATGGGGGCATTTTGTTTGTGTTCAGTCTTTCTAAGTTGTTGTCTATAAGTAAATATTAGGCTACAGGAGCAGCATAGAGCGCATTCTCGCGGCTATATGTTTATTCTTGTCAGTCAGTATGAATTAAATTTGATATATAAGTCGCACCTGACTATAAGTCGCAGGACCAGCCAAACTATGAAAAAAGTGCGACTTATAGTCCGGAAAATACGGTATACATGCCAGTACACTGTAAAAAAGAGAAAAAAAGTCCGTAAAAATAGGGCACAATTGTACTGTATAAATATGAAGGAATTGTTCTGCATTGTTTTTTTACAGGTGTTTTTTCCTATATTTTGATTTACACTTTGCATTAGTTTGTGTTTTAAGGGTCAAGAGAAATTTACGTAAAATTATTGTATAATGTACTGGCAGAAAATTAGCAGTAAATTGTCCGTTTTTATCTTTTACAGTGTAGGCCTGACATGCATAATACAGCATCTGTAGTAATTTTCTACTCGCCGACAGACTGAACACATACTGTGCACAAGCATGGTCACAACTTTCACAAATTCACATTTTTGTAGTTCGGACTTCGGAGATAATAGTGGTATCGTTTTCCAAAACTTGCACTTGGTTTTCAAAAGTTTGCATTTTCAAGCATCTGGGTGTAAATGAACGGCCAAAACACATCAAAAGTTTTGTTATGTAAACAGCCCCTAAGGAAACTGAAGGAAGGAGAGCATTTTTGCATTTGGCTCCTAAATTCTGGCCTTCCTAGCTTTATAATGTTCGGGGCTCAGACACACTATTCCAGTTTAAATCTAAAGACATCTCTTCAGTCAAACATCTCATAACCTTGTACTCTTGTTGTATCAGATGAAATGCACACGATTACCTTTGGCTTGAAATGTTATAAACAGCAGCTATACACTATTTTTTTTACCATATGTTTTTCTGTTTCTACCTCGGGACGACCAGATTAGCCTTACTATAAACTATAGAGATTACACCATCTACAGTTTGGAGCCGGCCTTATATGAAGATTTCAGATGACCCAACTTCTGTGAAGAGATGTTGCCAACACCTGCGAGGACTTCAGATGACTCAAACTCTGAATCAACATGCACCACTGCCAAATGTCTATATAGTGTAATCATTATGATCCCAAATTTTCATAATTGATTCAATGAGATCATTGTATCTGCCTGAATTAATACATGATGTTTGCTAACTGCATGATTTGTATAACTTAGAACTGTCTGATATGAGCATTATTTGGACAGTCACATCTGATAACATTACTCTATTACTCTAAATTAACATTACTCTATTACTCTAAATGACTAAGTTGTAGTGTAGACACATGCATTATGTGTAAAGCTGCTTTGAAACTATGTATTGTAAAAAGCGCTATACAAATAAATGTGAAATGAATTGTCAATTTGTATTATGTTCTTTTTTTAGTAAGCTCCTTGAACAGACTAAATGTTCCCTTTCTGTGTTTTCGAACTCTTCTGGCAAAATTTTACACCGGGATATCAACTAACTTACAAATTGTGCCTCCCTTACGGCTCAAAAATGCAGAAGTTGCCTCACACAGTGTTTGGAAAGCTTCCTGGCTTGTGTACGGACACAACGTCTACAGCTTCTTTTGTTTACAATCTCTTGCCTCCACTGAGTTCCTGATGAAGCAGTGATGTCATGTGCATAGCATGGCGCGTCTGTGCAGCCAACCACAGAGGATAATCAGACACATGTTTGTGTATTTTAGGGAGGTTGGGCCTCAATCTTCATATTTCATACTTCACTGGCTTCCACTGATGGATTATTTTGATTTGATCGTGTAGGGTGCAAGTCAGGGGACCCGGTGTGTGTGTGTGTGCGTGTGTGTGTGTATGTGTGTGTGTGTGTGGGGGGGGGGGGTGACATATGAGGACACAAATGTGTATAATGACAAGGGTATGACATAGGTATTACAAGGAGAGGGTGAAATATGAGGACATTGGCCATGTCCTCACTTTTCAAAATGCTTATAAATCATACAGGATGAGGGTTATTTTAGAAAGTAAAAATGCAGAATGTTTCCTGTGATGGGTAGGTTTAGGGGAAGGGCAGTGTAAGAGGATAGACAATATGGTTTGTACAGTATTAAAACCATTACGCCTATGGAATGTCCGCATATGTCCCAAAAACAAACGTGTGTGTGTGTGTGTGTGTGTGTGTGTGTCTGTTTGTGTGCAAGAGAAAGAGGAAACCTGTACTTTGAAGTGTATTATGTGTGATCTGTTTTGCAGATCCTAGTTGGAATGAAGGTTAAGTGTGGCTGATGCACATACACACACAGATACAGATACACACACAGCAAGAGTCAAGCAGGGCAGTACCTCAGCACGTTAGATGAGGTAGTGTCAGGGCAGGGTGGTCTGTAGCCAACAGCAAGGTTAATGCAGTGCTTTCTTTCTCCCTTTACACAACTCCCTTTTTTTCCTCTCTTTCTCTATCATATTATATAAGTCGTCACCTATATTTTTATGCTGCTTTAATACAGATTGATTCAAAGCAGCGTTACAGTGATCAACATGAAAATAAAGATTTAGTGATGTGAACCGAGTTTAATTCAGCTTTAAAGCAGCTCTTTTGATTCGGTTCTGTTGTAAAAATCATCAATTATTCAATTAGTTCAATTAGTTTCAATGCCCTTGAGAAAAATTTGTGTAGAAACAATTTCACTCAGAAATGTAAAGTAAATTTCACAATTAATTACAAAGGAAAGCCAAATTGTCTATCACGTGTAATTTAACATGACACATTTTCTTGAAACTTTTCCCCTTTACAACTTAGCTAAACATCTACATCTATCTACTTTTCAAAATTACACTTATAAAGAACTACTAAAAATGTATTTCTTCTTATTTGGTCCCCCTTTGTCTCCTCATGCTCATTTATTAAATTTAACCTCATAATTTGTATTTATTTTTATTGCTTTACAATGTAGGAATTAAGTTATATGTAAATGAACATTTAGGCCTACATGGACAGAGGAATTCTCGTTTTTTTTTCAGTCCACCAGATGACGCCTTTTTGACAGCTTCAGTGCTTTTATGAAAACTAGATTATTTCCACATTTTTGCATCCAAGTCAGTCATGGACAGTTTGATCAAAAGCGGGGTTAGATCAACAGTACCGTTATTATAAGGGTAGGTTTATCACAGAAAATTGTATCATACTGTCTTTAAACAGCATCATGGTACAACACATTCTCACTCCCAACACGTCACATATTGCCGCTTGGTCAGGACCCCTCATTTCAATGAGAAACCTAGGGCATCATATTCAGACGTGTTGGGCATGTGAATGTTATCGTCATGATGAAATTATTTATTGGATTTTAATTTTTTCCATTATGACATGTTGGAGTGTGATTCTCAATTCACAGCTCATATTGTCTGGGGGGTTTTGTCTACTGAAATTTCTCGTTATTATATTTTTGCAGTGTTTTGTCAGCAAAACAATCCAGAAACACATTAAATAACAACCCACTGAAAAGATATGTATATGGTGCTGCTGTGAATAAGGTCTATAGCAACGCTTTCTTACCTGTGCATGAAAGGGTTGGGCAGAGCTATCAGAACGGCAGTTTCATTCAGTTTTCCCCCTGTTTCTAAAACACTGTTTGTGGTAGTCATCAAGTTTGAAATGTATGGACCAATTTCATAGACTGTGATGATACATTTTAAAGGTGTCATGAAGTGGAATTTTACATTTTTTTTATACTGTTGTCTGAGGTCAACTAATGATGTTTGTGTGGTTTTTACATTCAAAAAGATCATAACTAATAAGTAATAGGCTATTTTCTACACTGGTTTTGAGGCTTTCTTCAAAACACCGGGTTCTGATGGGCGTGCCACACTGGAGACTTAGAAGTAAATGCCCACAGCTAGGAATGGATAAGATTTTGCATATTTAATGAGCTTCAGCTCCTCTGTTCAGCTCACATGAGGGAGTGGTTGTTTTGAAAGCGGCAACTGTAAAGATTCTCTCGACCTGCAGGGCTCGTAAACGTCTTTATCAAGCAAACACAATGATTTATTTCTCATCCACCCTCGATTGATTGGACTATTATTTTTGTATTACATAGCCCGCACAATCGTTCGATAAACGTGCGAACTGCGCACGCATGTGTATGTCATAGCCCTTCCGATGTCAAGTCAAGAGGGAGAGAATAGCATGGATCAAGAAAGGAATATTACGAGATTCATCTGCCTTTGAATCAGGACACTGAGCTTTACGAGCCCTGGCCCATTCATGTCTGAGTCCAGCATGCTAAAGCTAAGGTATGCTCTGTTAGACACGTACACATAATGCTATTTTCTTCACCATGTTTTTATTGCTGCTGGCTAGTGCAGTCCGAGTCGGTGGGCAGGGCTACTGAACTACAGGTACACTACTGAGGTAGTGTTTCATCAGTCGATGATTCCAGGCCTGGTGTCTATAAAAGCTTTTCTTTGACTAACAAGGATGTTTTCAGGACTGAAACTTACAGGATATTCTTATATTACCATGACCTTTTATATATCAAAAGCTCAAGGGAAAGTTGATTTCTCAATTCATCACCCCTTTAATGGTCATCATCATTGTAAATCCTGGATTTTTTTTTTCTTTTTATGTACATTTATAACACTATATTTTGTATTATATTATCTTTTCATTATCAAATTCTAAAAATAAAATAATAATAAAAAATAAAAAAACGCTGCTCTTTGAGTGTGAACAGGAATTACTGTAGTAATGCAGCATGACATGGAGCCGATCAGTCTGTGGCACTCTTCAGGTGTTATCTAGGTTACTCTAATAGTGGCCTTCAGCTCTTTTGCATTGTTGGGTCTGGCATATCGCATCTTCTTCTTCACAATAAACCATAGAATAAGGTTAAGGTCGGGCAAGTTTGCTGGGCAATTAAAAACAGGGATACCATGGTCCTTAAACCAGGTACTGGATGCCAAGTCCTGTTTGAAAAGTAAATCTGCATCTCCATAAAGTCAGCAGCAGGAAGCATGAAGTGCTCTGAAACCTCCTGGTAGATGGCTGCGTTGACCTTGGAGCTGAGAAAACACAGTGGACAAACACCAGCAGATGACATGGCCCCCCAAACCATCACTGACTGTGGAAACTTTGCACTGGTCCTCAAGCAACGTGGATTGTGTGCATATCCTATCTTCCTCCAGTCTATGAGACACCGATTTCCAAAGGAAATACAAAATTTACTTGAATCAGAGAACATACATTTGGACCACCCAGTCTTTAGCCCAGGCAAGATGCTTCTGACGCTGTCTGTGCAGCAGCAGCTGAAACCCATGTCTTGCAAACGTCTGTGCGTAGTGGTTCTTGAAGCACTGACTCCAGCTGCAGTCCACTCTTTCTGCATCTCCCCAACATTTTTGAATGGGTTTTGTTTCAGAATCCTCTCCAGGGTGCAGTTATCCCTATTGCTTGTACACTTTATTCTACCGTATCCTTTCCTCCCGTTCACCTCTCTATTAATGTGCTTGGAGACAGCTCTGTGAACAGCCAACCTCTTTTATGTCTAGCCCTCCTTGTGCAAGGTGTCAATGGTCATCTTTTTGACAACGGTCAAGTCAGCAATCTTCCCCATGATTGTGTAGCCTACAGAACTAGACTGAGAGACCATTTAAAGGCCTTTGCAGGCGCTTTGAGTTAATAAACTGATTAGAGTGTGGCACCAGGTGTCTTCAATCTAACCTTTTCACAATATTCTAATTTGGGATGTTGTATTTGGGATTTTCCTTAGTTGTCAGTTATAATCATCCAAATGAAAATAAATAAATATTTGAAATATATCAGTCTGCATGTAATGAATTAATATAATATACAGTTTTTACTTTTTTAATGGAATTAGTGAAATAAATCAACTTTGTGATGATATTCTAATTATATGACAAGCACTCACACACACACACACACACACACACACACACACACACACACACACACACACACACACACACACACACACACACACACACAAACACACACACACACACACACACACACACACACACACACACACACACACACACACACACACACACACACACACACACACACACACACACGTTCCACCTAAAAATGAACATTGCAGTGCATTGCAAATGTTGGGGGCGTACATATAAATGGTCCCCAATGATTGCGTCATGGTTGGCGTTATGTTGAGAATCACCTATTTTTCCGTGGTGTTTTTCATGCACGAGATTTACATATGAAGGAGGAAGCAATGGTGTTTGAGAATCACAGTATGCGATGTCCATGTACTGAACTCGTATTATTTCACTATGGCAAGGTTAATTAAACATTTTCATTCTAGGGCTCCATTAAATCTTTGCAAATTTATTTAAAAAAAACAAAAAAAATATGTACAGAAGTATTTGCAGCCTTTGTCAAAATTGAGCTCAGGTGCATCCTGCTTCCAGTGGTCCTTGTGATGTTTCTACAACTTGATTGAGTCCACTTGTGATAAAAAAATTCAGTTAATTGGACATGATTTGGAAAGGCGCACACGTGTCTATATAAGGTCCCAGTTAAAAGTACATGTCAGAGCACAAACCAAGCCATGGAGTCCAAGGAATTGTCTGTAGACCTTCTAGACAGGATTGTATTGAGGCACATATCTGTGGAAGGGTACAGAAAAATGTCTGCATCTATGATGTTTGCAATGAGCACAGTGGCCTCCATCATCCATAAATGGATGCAATTTGGAACCAGCAGAACTCTTCCTAGATTTTCCTAGATCTGGCTGCCCAGCCAAACTGAATGATTCGGGGAGAAGAGCCTTAGTCAGGGAGGTGACCAAGAACCCAATGGTTGCTCTGACAGAGCTCCAGCATTTCTCTGTGGAGAGAGGAGAAACTTCCAGAAAAATATCCCTCTCTGCAGCACTCCACCAATCAGGCATGTATGGTAGAGTGGCCAGCTATTAACCAGTAAAGACATTGACAGCCTGCCTGGAGTTTGCCAAAAGGCACCTGAAGGACTCTCAGACCATGAGAAACTAAATTATCTGGCCGGAATGGCAAGCATCATGTTTGGAGGAATCAAGGCACCGCTCAGCATGGCTCAGCATCCCTATAGCATGGTGGTAGCAGCATTATGTTGTGGGAATGTTTTTATGTGGCAGGGACTGAGAGACTAGTAGGATCGAGGGAAAGATGAATGCACCAGTGTACAGAGACATCCTTGAGGAAAACCTGCTCCAGATCACTCTGGATTTCATACTGGGACAAAGGTTCATCTTCCAACAGGACAATGACCCTAAGCATACAGCAAAGATAAAGGAGTGGCTAAGGGACAATGAATGTGAATGTGAATGTCCTTGAGTGGCCCAGCCAGAGCCCAGACTTGAACCCAATTGAACATCTCTGGAGTGACCTGAAAATGTCTGTGCACCAACACTCCCCGCCCAACCTGATGGAGTTTGAGAGGTCCTGCAAAAAAGAATGAGAGAAACTGCCCAAAAATTGGTGTGCCAAACTTGTAGCATCATACTCAAAAAGACTTGAGGCTGTAATTGGTGCCAAAGGTGCTTCAACCAAGTATTGAGCAAAGGCTTTGGATACTTATGTACATATTTATTTATTTATTTATTTATTTATTTATTTATTTATTTATTTATTTATTTATTTATTTATTTATTTATTTATTTATTTATTTATTTATTCATTCATTCATTCATTCATTCATTCATTCATTCATTCATTTATTTATTTATTTATTTTTTTATTTATTATAATGTTTTTTTTTATAAATTTGTAAATATTTCAAACAAACTTATTTCACATTGTCATTATGGGGTATTTTGTTTGTAGAATTTTGAGGATAAGGCTGTAACAACAAATTGTGGGAAAACTGTAGCGCTGTGAATACTTTCTGGATTGACTGTATTTGTTGTCTTTATTTTTTTGTACTTTGGTTTATATTAATTTGTATATAAACCAAATATTTTATTGTTTTAGAATAATTCTACTTTCATGTTTTATTCATTGTGCTACTTTCTGTTTCCTTGCAATTATTTGTGAAATGTATTATACATATCTGAGGGAATTGCTTCTAAAATGAAAATCCTACACCCTTTTTTTCAGTGTAGTTATTTTTTATTTATTTATTTTCTGATAAATTACACAAATATTTATTTTGTGACAACAAAAATTATCAAGGCTTAATCTTTTGAAACAAAAGATCAACTTCAATTTGTTAAACTTTTATTTGCCTGGCTGAAATATGAGATGTTTAAAAGCCATAAAATAGCAATACCTTTATGAAATGATGTTAACAGAACCCTGCTATTTTTACTCTCCCTTTTGGATATCACTACACCCCTAATATGGTCCTTACTAATGAAATAACACCTTCTGTCACACCTCACACAAGCATACAAACTAGGACCCAGGATGGTTATTTTAGAATATGTGTATATGTTTTTTTCAGGCCTGGTGTGAAATAATGTTCATTAAAAGTGACAAATACCTTATTTCTGAAGAGCTGCTTTAAGGCAGCAGGGTAAGGTAAGGGAGGGAGGCGGCAGATCGCTCTTCCTCAGTACCTGAGCGCAGCACTTTGTTTTGACACCACAGATGAGACGAGAGAAATATCACGCACAAACACACACACATCACCCCAATGCTTAGTTTATTGCCACTGTCTTAGACTTCATGATATAATCCCATTTTAGAGTTCCTGATATAATCTGTGATAAAGCTGTTTAGATGGAAATGCATTTGTCCATGAAGATCTGTTTTTATCTCTGCAGTAAAGAGGCCTAAATAGTTGTATTGGGTGTTACCTAAAGTGTTGCCATTGTAAGTAAAATGCTGTGACATCAGTGGTGTGCTCTGAACAGTATTACATTTCCTCTGTTGTTGTTGTTTTTTTGGGACCACTATATATGGGACCACTATATATATATATATTAGGGCCGCGACTTTAACGCGTTAATTAAGATTAATTAATTACGGGACTTTAACGCATTAATTAAGATTAATTACGCAAAAAATAAATAATTTTAACCACACTTATTTTTGCACCGTGGAACGTTTTTCAATGAATGAGTTTCGACGGACCGATTAGACTGGAACACCAACTGGCGTTCATGAATGGTTCACGAGACGAGTCACGACAACAACACATGAACGAAGAAGCTGATGAGACCGCTTTGGTTGGCCCCGTGGATGGGAAATTTTGTTTTAAAAAAACAAAAGGATGGAAGCATCGACAAGAGCAAGGTTGTGTGCAAGCTTTACAATAAGTAATTTGCGTATCACCGCAGCACATTGAGCCTCAAATATTACAAATATGCTTTTGCTACACTTAATGGCAAACATTGCACTGGTCTGCTGAACTGAAATAAATAATCAATATTTTGTTGATTAAGCTTATGTATTCAGTCATTATTCAATGGTATACTAAAAATCCATGTGAAAAATGACATTATTTCTCACTGTTCTCAGGCCAAATATTTATATTGCAATTAAAATGCGATTAATTTCGATTAATTAATTACAAAGCCTCTAATGAATTAGATTGATTTTTTTAATCGAGTCCCAGCCCTAATATATTTATATATATATATATATATATATATATATATATATATATATATATATATATATATATATATATATATATATATATATATATATATATAGCACGCCTGAAGCATGGATAAAAAAATTCCAATCCTGATTGGTGTTGCATCATGACGTAGTATGTGACGGCATACCTGAAAGGTACAAAGGGACGCTGGAACATAGTACAGATAGCGATGAAGCGAGCGCTTTGTACACAATTGGTGTGGCGATGAGACGCAGTGTCTCGTTCCCTCTCAGGGAACATGGGTTATAGTAATAACCCGATACGTTCTCTTCTCGAGGGAACTCGCACTGCATCATCGAGATGACAGTTTGGGGAACGAGTACCCATTATGCCAGTGGTTTTCAAACCTGTCCTGGAGGACCCCCAGCCCTGCACATTTTATATGTCTCCCATATTTGGCACACCCACTTCAGGTCTTGCAGTCTCTACTAATGAGCTCATGAGATGAATCAGGTGTGTTAGATGAAGGAGACATACAAAATGTGCAGGCCTGGGGGTCCTCCAGGACAGGTTTGAAAACCACTGCACTATGCCACACCAATTGCTGCTACTTAGTGTGAAGCTGGAATCAGGCACACTCAGGAGGCAAGCACTCTGGCACCTGGTGTCGCCAGGAGGTGCAGACTATAGTACCTAATGAAGGTGTGCAGAGAGACCCATCCAGTCTCTTTGCAGATTTCCTGCAAAGAGGCACCAGAAAGGAGGACCACCGAGGAGGCCATCCCCATGCATGCACACGTAGCCTCTCCCATGTCTGTGCCATGGCATCCAACCCCAGCTGGGCTGGATGCCTGAGGGAGAACCACAGTAGACACTCTCTCGAGACTAGAAGAGATCCACTTCCACCAGGTCGAACCTCTCGCACATGGCCTCCACCACCTCTGTATGTAGCTGCCACTCCCTGGGTCTCAGCCCCTGCCTCGATAGGATGTCTGCTCCCTGGTTTTTGTCCCTGGGTGTGTACATCGCCCTGAGAGATGACAGTACCCCCTGTGGACACAGGAGGACCTGGTGACCACGCCCCACCCAGTGAGGGAGGCATCTGTTGAAACTGTTCTCGGGCAACATGATGCTCCCAAAACCGGCCCCTGGGACAGGAACCAAGGTTTCCTCCATATGACGAGGGAATGAAGGCATCTGCGCTTTAACCTGATCACATGGAAGGAATTTCCCCTCTGGGAAAACCCCTTGTCTTCAGTCCCCACTGTAAGGGTCTCATGTGGAGCAGGCCAACCGGTATCATGTTGGACGCTGCTGCCATGAGACCCAGTAGTCTCTAGAACTGCTTCACAGTGAGGCTGCGGCCTAGCTTACCTCCGGAGACTGCTGCCAGTATGGACTCAATATGCACAAGGGACAGCTGTGCCCGTATCGTTGTCAAGTCCCATACAACTCCCAGGAACGTAGTCGGCTGGGAGGGCGTCAACACACTTTCCTTCGTGTTAAGTCTCAGCCCTAAGCACTTTATATGGACCAGAACGACATCTCGATTCCAAACCACCATGTCGCATGACTTGCTCCAGAATAAGCCAGTTGTCGATAAAATTGAGTAAACGGATGCCCTTGCATCTCACTGAAGCCAGTGCTGAATCCAGGGGGAAAGAGCTAGGCCGCAGGGCAGAACCCGATATATTGGTACG
This sequence comes from Pseudorasbora parva, assembly GCF_024679245.1. Lineage (NCBI taxonomy): Eukaryota > Metazoa > Chordata > Actinopteri > Cypriniformes > Gobionidae > Pseudorasbora > Pseudorasbora parva. The sequence goes on along the minus strand of NC_090183.1, from coordinate 14,893,127 downwards.
CTTTGCCCCCAAAAGCAAACCTCTGGAAATTTCTGTGGCAGGAAGGATGGAGATGTGGAAATAGGAGTCTTTAGCTCCATCATTGACTGTCATTGACTTACATAGGCATCACTTCCGTGGACCCATCCTCGGAACCAGTCCTCGATCTGGATCTGACTCACAGTGGGATAGTGAGCATCTTGAACCTGAATCTCCTCAGAGAACGGTTCAAGTACTTCAGATCTATTAAGGGATGTAACCCCCATCCTTTTTGGGAACAATGAAGTAGCGGCTGTAAAAACCGGACTCCCTGTCTGGCAGAGGGATACACTTTACCTTTACCATCAGGGAGCACACTTCCTGCTCCATAACCTGCCACTGGGATGGGTACACCACAGTCCAGACCACACCGATGAACCTCGGTGGTGGAACACTGAACTGCAGTCTTTAGCCTTTGCCCACGCTACACAGGGCCCAAGCAGATTTTCGGGAGACATAACCTTGCACCAACCTGATCTCACAGAATTCCGTGAAATGAACACGGACCCTAACTCAAAATCTGTGGTAGTTTCACATAATTGACGAAAATTCCATCATGGGTCCACGGAAGTGATGTCTATGTAATCAATGACAGGCAGCATCCGTGATCCCCTCATGGATTCCCAACACACATTTAATTATTTGCATTTGTAAAAGGAGACATATAATTTTATTAATATTTATAGCCTACTTTTATATTTTGGAGCAACTAACTCCACTCCTACCCTAAACCTACCCGCTCCCAACAATATAAAACACGTAACAGGCAAATAAATGTACAGTCACAGGTATTTATTGTAAAAATGGACCAAAAACAGTATAAAATTATTAACTCATGTTGCATTCCAAGTCTTCTGAAGCCATACGATATATACATGTGAAGAACAGAGTTGATCTTAATGTTTTATTCATTGAAATGATGATCACACCCCTTTGTGAACAGAACTCACACGCACTCATTCGTATTTCTCATTCAAATGATACACACGACTCTTTAGCATGACACAATCGGTTATGAGAAGATTTTGGGGATTTTCTTTTTTCTTTACACAAATCAATTGTTTGGCCTCGAACACTTGGAATATTTGTACTTGCTGAATAAATTGAGCCTGCAGTCGTATCTGCCTGTTATATCCTGTTTTTTATAATACAAATGGGTAGGTTTATGGAAGGGTTTGAGTTACATGTTCAAAACGTGTCTGAATAAAAAGAAAATAAATGTAAATAAAATGATGCTGACTGAATTAAACTGACGAATAAGGTGTTGGAACAGGAAATCCGTGTGTGGACCACGTATTCTGCCTGTCATTGACATACATTGGCATTACTTCCGTGGACCCATTACGGAATATTCAGCAATTCCATGAAACTACCACAGATTTTGAGTTAAGGATCCGTGCTCATTTCACAGAATTCTGTCAGACCAGGTTGCATGCACCGAGATATTCTACTAGGGTAACCAGCCTCTCTGGTACCCACCGAGCCTCCTGCCCGACCCCCTGAAGCGGCTGCCCGGCACAGCTTAGTCGGGGAGGATTTTCGGTGTGTTCGCTGCCCAGCTACAGGTCTTTCTATAGGCGGTTGAAGCAGCATGCGTTTGCTGGAAATCGATGTGGCCCAAGTGTCGTAGACGGCGGATCACAGCATCGTCTTCCAGAAAACTCCACGGAGGAAGCGACCTCGATCGCTGTCCGGGAGAGGTGACTGGCCAGCAGGCCACTGGGCTGGGCACACCACAGTCCAGACCGCACCAATAAACCTCGGTGGTGGAACACTGAACTCCAGTCTGTATCCTTTGCCCACGGTACACAGGGCCAAAGTAGATACACTCGGGAGGCATAACCATGCACCACGATACTCTACTAGGGGAACCAGTCTCTCGAGGCTGGTCTTTGGTACCCACCAAGCCTCCTGCCTGACTCCCTGAAGTTACCAGGCAGAGATTAGTCGGGGTGGATTTTGGGTGTGCAAAAAATAATGTGGCACGAGCGTCATAGACGGCGGATCGCAACATCGACTTCCAAAAAAATCCACAGAGGAGGCAACCTCAATCACTCTCCGGGAGAGGGGACTTCATCTGACTCGACAGGGTCAGCTTGGTGCAGCCACTGCAAATCCGTTTTAGATGAATAAAGAGACAAGTGAACACAATTTGATAGGCTGATAGTATCTAACTCCTCAAAGTCAGATAAATCCCATTTAATTTCTCAGAATTAAATGCCACCATAATCACCCATCAAGTGAACATAGTCTGAAAAATAGGCTGAATAAACATATCTAACTCCTCAAAGTCAAATAATATTTAATTTCAGAACTAAATACAGCCATAATCACCAGACGATACTGTTTTAATTCATACAGATACATCATCTACACGCTTCCTCGGCAAGTGCGAGATTCAATTCGTTTACAACATAATTGGCTTTCATCCCTCTAGATGAAAGACCACAGGCGCGAGCCTGAAACACTCGAAAAGCGCACGGCTGTACACGTCGAGATATTTCTCAATGAACACAGCCAGCACCCTCAGGAGCTGACTGCATGCCTCGAACAGTATCGCGTATACAGATTGCATGTTTCCACTCTTATTGCAGACCTGTAATTAATGTACTGCCTCTGCAGCACGAGATCAAGCCTTGCATTATGAAGTGGTGAGCTCTCGTTTACTTCACTACCTCGATGATGAGCATGTATAATTCTTGAAATCGTTAGAGCTAGTTAGCATAGTACTTAAAGTTTATTTGACACAACCAAGACCTTGTCCCAAATGGCACAATTCATATCCACGTACATAGCAAGTCCGTAGGGTGTCCCATTAGTCATTTTAGGTTTCAGAAGGGAGCTCATGAGCACCTCCTTTGCAGTATATCTGCCCTTGATGCACACTGTTGCCAAGCTGCACTGAAGCAAGCTCTGCAGCAGACTTCTTCCTGTCAGTCAAAACGCCATTATGTTATGTGAGTGTTTAGGGTGCCATTTAATATATAATACACATGCTGTTTCACATTGTTGGAAGTTTTCAAAACAATTCCACACGTGTAATAACAGGGACATTAAAAATATTTTAATACACAAAACTGTTACCCAATCGTAGCAGTGGACGTTTACTTCCAAGTCTTGAATGTGGAATGGCCTTCAAAAATAAGTGTTTGAAAGCATGGGGCAAAAAGAGGATAGAAAATAGTTTAATACTTCTAAATTATGATTATTTTTTTTATGTAAAAATCTTGATTACATTATAGGTGGACCACAGGGAGCATTATGTAAAAAAGCAGTTGATGACCCCTTTAACCAAAAGCAATCCATCCAGCTACTCCTTGCACAACAGTGGAAATCATGACTGTAACGATGTTAGTAGATGGGAAGGAAGGAGGCGGGAACCGGCGAACGTTTCACAACTTTAATTCAAAATAAATAAACAAAACGAAAGTAAAACCGCGGGCAGCACCTCACGGACGACTGCCCGCAAATACCCACAAAATAAAACGTGGGCAGCCCCTCACGGACGACTGCCCACTAACACAATCACACGTAAAACAAAACTCAACATAAACTCCAGGCCTGGTCCTCTCTCATCTTCCGGAGCCCTTGCACCTCCTTTTATGCTCCCGTCACATGGCCGCGAGACAAGATACTTGCTGGATACATTTTATTTTGTCCAATATTTTTTGTCCAAACATAGCATTGATTTGTCTATGTTAGAAGTAATGTTTCAATATGACTGCATGATTTGGGGGGGAATCTATTTACGATTTTTCTGGTTAGAATTTTGATTTGCATTTTAAAATGCTTTTTTTTTTTTACAAATTAAAATGTATATAATATTTATACATGTTGTGATTCACAAGTCTGATGAATCACAACACAGAGACTCTTTCACCTAGATATCATCACATGTTGATGTTCAACAAATAAAAAAACAGATATAATACAGATGAACAAATGAAAACGATTGGGTTGCTTAAAATCTGATCCCTTCCCTCAAAAGCGCTTATTTTTAATGATTACAGATCAAAACCTATAGATGTGCCATGTTTGACAGGAACCTAACTAAAACCTGACAATTACATTGCTTTACTTTACTTTATTTTTTAGTCCACCCCCCAAGATTATTGTAATAAACACAAGCTGCGACTGTAAGACAAAGGGGGAGGTTTTGATGTAATTTATAATAATATCTTCATTATTACTTACTAGTTTTTTCTCTTTACGTATCATTATGTAGTGTAAATGATAAATCCCATTTGACATTGTGCTGGCTATTATAGACATTCCACCAGGGCACAATGCAGACTTTATCAAAGAATTTGCTTATTTTCTATCCGAGTTAGTAATGGCTGCACATGAAGTCCTAATTGTTGGTGATTTTAATATCCATGTAGATAATGAAAAAGACAAATTTAGATCAATGACAAAGAGCAATGACATCTCATGTCAATGTCTAGTATCATGTATACTTAATGTAGCCAAGGCTGCAAAGCCTTCCCCTCATTACAAATATGGTAGGACTATCACTGCTACCACTAAAGATTGTTTTGTAAATAATCTTCGTCATCTTCTCAGCATCTCAGAAAGCCTAGAGGAACTAGATGTTGCAACATTGCTCTCTATTAACAATGTACTCTCTCTTTTCCAGCACTTTAGACACAGATGCTCCTCTGTGCTTAAAGAAGATTAAAGAAAAAATCTAAAGCTGTGGTACAATGAGCACACTCTGCCCCCTCAAATAGTAGCCAGAAAAACATAGTTCTTACTAGAATCATGAAGTATGACCATATTAGCCCGGTTCTGGTAACACTGCCTTGGCTCCCTATTAAACATTGTATAAATTATAAAACCATGCAAAATTACTTACAAAGGACTTAATGGTTTAGCTCCCCAGTACTTGCGTGAGTTATACACCATCAACTCTATTGTGGTCTCAAAATTCTGGCCAGTTGATAATATTAAAATCAACTGCAGGCAGTCAATCCTTTTCCTATTTAGCACCTAAATTTTGGATCAATGCTAGGAAGACTGTTCCAAAGTTTAGGTGCTAAATAGGAAAAGGATTGACTGCCTGCAGTTGATAATATTAAAATCAACTGCAGGCAGTCAATCCTTTTCTTATTTAGTACCTAAACTTTGGAACAGTCTTCCTAGCATTGGTCAAGAAGCAGACACACTGTCGGTTTAACTCTAGACTAAAAACACATATCTTTACTATTGCATGCACATAGAACATTTTCAATTCCTATTATTCAAATCAGTTAAATTATTGTTTTAAATCTAGCCACAGGAGGTCCTGCCGGACCCAAGCCTGGATAAATAGAGAGGGTTGTGTCAGGCAGGACATCCAACGTAAAACGTTTGCCAAATTCATTATGTGAATCACAAATATATAACTTCCATACCGGATCGGTTGGGTCCCGGGTTAACAATGACTGCCATCGGTGCCGTTGACCTATAGGACACTGTTGGAAATTTGGCTACTGTTGGTCAAAGAAGGAGACAAGCAAGGTGTGTTAGAGGAGGAAGGCGTGTCCATAGGCAGAAAGAGAGGAGGAAAGGCAGGAGTTGAGGACTAAAAATGTAGGGACTTTGAATGTTGGTAAGGTGACAGGTAGGAGTTGGTAAGGTGAAAGGCAGAGAGCTGGAAGATAAGATGCAGAGGAGCAAATTCGACATTCTGTGTGTCCAAGATACCAGGTGGAAAGGGAGCAAGGCTAGAAGCATTGAAGCAGGGTTTAAACTGTTTTATAATGGTGTGGACAAGAAGAAAAAGTAGGAGTAGGAGTAGGAGTGATCCTGAAGGAGGAGTTTGTGAAAAATGTTCATAATGAGTGTCAGATCAGGTTGATGGAAGCTGGAAATTGAAGGTGTGATGTTGAATGTTGTTAGTGCTTATGCTCAACAAGTAGGTTGTAAGCAAGAGGAGAAAGACAGATTCTGGAGCGAGTTGGAGGAAGTGATGCAGACTGTTCCCAGAGTTGAAAGAGTGCTGATATGGGCCGATTTTAATGGGCATGTTGGTGAAGGGAATAGTGGGGTCGAGGAAGGAATGGGCAGGTTTGCTCTTTAGGAAAGGAACCCAGAAGGACATAGGTTGGTAGACTTTGCTAGAAGTATGGAGATGGTTGTGGTGAACACATACTTTCAGAAGAGGCAGGAACACAGGGTGACATAAGAGTGGTGGCAGGAGCACACAGGTGGACTATATTTTATGTAGATGCTGTAATCTGATGGAGATTAGTGATTGTAAAGTAGTGGTAGGTGATAGTGTAGCTAGACATCATAGGATCATGGGTTGGATACAGATGACTGGACTACTACAGCCAACATGATCAGGGATATAGGTAGGAAGGTGCTTGTGTGTCATCTGGAAGGAGGAAAGAATACAAGGAGACTTGCTGGGGGAATGAGGAAGTAGAGTATCCAGAAGAAGAGGTTAGCTAGGAAGAAGAGGGACAGTGAGAGGATGGAGGAAAGTAGACAGGAATATAGGGTGATGCAGAGTGAGGTTAAGATATAGGTGGCAAATGCCAAAAAGAAAGCTTATGAGGACATGTATGCAAGGTTAGATAGTAAGGAAGGAGAAAAGGATGTGTATTGGTTGGCAAAGCAGATGGATAGAGATGGAAAGGATGTACAGAAGGTTAGAGTGATTAAAGATAGAGATGGTAATGTGTTGACAGGAGGGTGAATGAAAGATGGAAGGAGTACTTTGAGGAACTGATGAATGAGGAAAATGAGCGAAAGAGAAGAGTTGTAAAGGCAAATACTGTTGAGCAGGAAGTAGAAAGGATAAGCAAGAGTGAAGTTAGGAGAGCTTTGAAGAGGATGAGGAGAGGAAAGACAGTTGGTCCTGATGACATACCAGTGGATGCATGGAAGTGTCTAGGAGAGATTTTTAGGAACAAGGGAGATGTGCAGAGTTGTGGAAGCTAAAGCAGTATTAAGCTGATGAGCCATACATTGAAGTTGGGGGGGGGGGGGTGAATATTTGTGAGCAGCAGTATGATTTCATGCCCAGAAAGAGCACTACATATGCATTATTTGCTTTGAGAATGTTGATGGAGAAGTACAGAGATGGTCAGAAGAGCTGCATTGTGTCTTTATAGATTTAAAGAAAGCATATGACAGGGTGCCAAGACAGGAGCTGTGGTATTGTATGAGGAGGTCTGGTGTGGCAGAGAAGTAGGTTAGAGGGGTGCAGGATATGTATGAGAGCAGTAGGACAGTGGTAAGGTGTGCCATAGGTGAGACAGGGGACTTCACAGTGAAGGTGGGACTGCATTAAGGATCGGCTCTGAGCCCCTTCTTGTTTGCGGTGGTGATGGACAGGCTAACGAATGAAGTCAGACAGGAATTTCCATGGACTATGATGTTTGCGGATGACACTGTGATCTGTAGTGAGAACAGGGAGCAGGTGCAGGAAACTCTAGAGAGGTCGAGGTTTGCTCTGGAGAGAAGAGGAATGAAGGTTAGACACAGCAAGACAGAATACGTGTGTGTAAATGAGAGGGAACCAAGTGGAACAGTGGGATTACAGGGAGAAGAGCTAAAGAAGGTGCAGGATTTTAAGTACTTAGGGTCAACATTCCAGAGCAATGGAGATTGTGGAAAAGAGGTGAATAAGTGTGTGCAGGCAGGTTGGAATGGGTGGAGGCATGGAAGTGAATGCATGGAAGTGTCTAGGAGAGATTTTTAGGAACAAGGGAGATGTGCAGAGTTGTGGAAGCTAAAGCAGTATTAAGCTGATGAGCCATACATTGAAGTTGGGGGGGGGGGGTGAATATTTGTGAGCAGCAGTATGATTTCATGCCCAGAAAGAGCACTACATATGCATTATTTGCTTTGAGAATGTTGATGGAGAAGTACAGAGATGGTCAGAAGAGCTGCATTGTGTCTTTATAGATTTAAAGAAAGCATATGACAGGGTGCCAAGACAGGAGCTGTGGTATTGTATGAGGAGGTCTGGTGTGGCAGAGAAGTAGGTTAGAGGGGTGCAGGATATGTATGAGAGCAGTAGGACAGTGGTAAGGTGTGCCATAGGTGAGACAGGGGACTTCACAGTGAAGGTGGGACTGCAGTAAGGATCGGCTCTGAGCCCCTTCTTGTTTGCGGTGGTGATGGACAGGCTAACGAATGAAGTCAGACAGGAATTTCCATGGACTATGATGTTTGCGGATGACACTGTGATCTGTAGTGAGAACAGGGAGCAGGTGCAGGAAACTCTAGAGAGGTCGAGGTTTGCTCTGGAGAGAAGAGGAATGAAGGTTAGACACAGCAAGACAGAATACGTGTGTGTAAATGAGAGGGAACCAAGTGGAACAGTGGGATTACAGGGAGAAGAGCTAAAGAAGGTGCAGGATTTTAAGTACTTAGGGTCAACATTCCAGAGCAATGGAGATTGTGGAAAAGAGGTGAATAAGTGTGTGCAGGCAGGTTGGAATGGGTGGAGAAAAGTGTCAGGTCTGTTGTGTGATATAAGAGTACCAGCAAGAATGAAAGGAAAGGTGTAGAGGACAGTAGTGAGTCCAGTGATGTTCTATGGTTTGAAGACAGTTGCACTGAGGAAAAGACAGGAGGAAGGGCTAAAGGTAGCAGAGCTGAAGATGTTGAGGTTCTCTTTGGGAGTGATAAGGATGCATAGGGTCGGGAATCAGTACATAAGAGTGTCCCTCTAATATACTTATTCCTGATCCTATGTGAGATGTTGTGGAGACAATGTTAGAGAGGCTAGATTGAGATGGTTTGGACATGTTCAGAGGAGGGAGAACAAATATATTGGTAAAAGGATACTGAAGTTAAAGCTGCCAGGCAGGAGGTCAAGAAGAAGACTAAAGAGGACGTTTATGGATGTAGTGAAGGAGGACATGCAGGTAGTCCGTCTGAGAGAAGAGGATGCAGGGGATAGGGCTAGATGGAGGCAGATGATTCTGAAGGGAACAGCTGAAAGGAAAATAGAAGCTGTTAAATTATTGTTTTAGGCATTAACTAGGTCTGTTGGAACTGGGAACACTTCCCATAACATCACAAAAAAGAATGGAATCTATACTAATGTTAGTCACTGTTAATCTGTTTATTTATTAGTTTCGAGGTTTACTGTAGTCAGCCAGATCTGGCCCGTATTCAGATCAGATGGTGGTAACACTTCATTGTTTAAAATAAAAATACAGTATTTAAGAAAGAATATAGTAATTTAATAATAGAATATAATAATAGTAATATTTTATGATGGAACGGTTGCCTCCGCCTTATTATCAGCACCACCCAGTCCCTTAAATCGCCACCCATTGCCAGGTTTACAACTTGAGTGGGTGTGGGAGAGAGGAGGGACACTGTAAACAAGGACTACAGGCACATGGTGAGGCACACATGGGGTGGCAGTGGCTCAGTGGTTCATGTAGGTTGTCTACAAACCGAAAAGTTGGTGGTTCAATCCCCGGTTCCACCTGACCAAGTGTCGAGGTGTCCATGAGCAAGACACCTAACCCCAACTGCTCCCGACGAGCTGGATGGCGCCTTACAGGGCTGACATCGCTGTCGGTGTATGAATGGGTGAATGTGAGGCAAAAATGTAAAGCGCTTTGGATGGCCATAGGGTCTGTTAAAAGCGCTATATAAAATGCAGTCCATTTACCACACCTGAAGATAATGAAGCCTTGTCATTGTTGCTGTTAAAGGCTGAGTGCACCTCTACTTGAGAAACAGATCTCTTTTCCCATGAATGCACACTGGTGTCCTCATAGTTCTAGAAGGGGAGCTGGGAGGGATACTAGTGTTGCAATGCTGTAGAGCCGCTGGACCTGTTTGTATGTGCAAGGATGCATGTGTCGCTGCTGTTGAGCTGAGAATAGCTGCACCATATTGCCCCTGAGCTACACAGCCCCGGGTATTTGAGCCACTAGAGAAGCCGCTGTCCTGGACCAAAGAGGTGAGCATGTCACCGCCCCATCCTGTCTCTTTAAAGATTTGGAGACTTTCAGACCTGTCGATGTCCGCTACATGTCTCTAATTTACACCAGGGATGGTCAATGCATTCTTATATCCTAAACCAGGCTATGTCCCTAAGGTGCCAACCTTAAAGCACTGGATGCTTATGTCCACAGAGCTGCCCTATGGATGTTTTTTTTTTTCTGCTTTGGATCGCCCAAGAAAGGTCTTCCAGCATCCAAGCAAACAGCTAAAAAGTGGATAGTTGAAGCTATTTCTTTTTTATGAGTTTTCTGGAAAGCCTTTACCCTTTGCTGTCAGAGCTCAATCTACTAGAAGCTAGTGTCCCTTCAAGTTGGAACTCTTACATTCTTTACATTCTACAACCTGCACCTGGGCTCTGCCCTGGGTTCTCATGGGCTCACATCTCAGTTGTGCAGTATTCACACAGACAGGCACTTGTAATTATGACGGTTTGGTTATTGCCATTCCCAAAGTGTCATTGACACAGCATGAATTCCCTCAAAATACTTTGCTCTGCCATAGTTCCTTCATCCCTCTGATCGACATGCTTCAGCTAACAGAAGCTAATGCTGGTCATTCCAGATGCACTTTTATGCTTGACTGGTCATGACGTCACCCGCTCATGACCTACAATTTCGCCATTTGACTGATTTTACACACATGCTTCAGACGCAATCACACAGAGGTGTTCCCAAAGCACTATTTTGGGGGAACAAGGGTTACAGTCGAACACTTTCAAACACTTGACTAAAGTTATGAAGTGAGTTTGGAGTTTAAACAGGTTTATGAAAGCTTCCCATTAGAAGTATTGCAGGATGTTTGACGTGTTGCTTTTCAAAGGCACGTTATAAGTTACTCCACCCTGTAGTGCTTTCAGAGATGGAGCAGCATTTACAACTGATCGCAGAGCTGTACTTCACTTACATACTGTTCATGTATTTATTCAATTCAAAATAGAAAGAAAACAAACCACAGCCTTTGCGATTTCATAATCGACACAAGCTGAATCATGGTCTTGGTTTAATTTACGATTAATCGTGCAGCCCTACCACCCAGTGTCTTTTTGCATGTTAATTCTAGTCTTTTGCAGTGGTCAATGGAGAGGCCTTGGTGTTTAATTCAGACCTCACTCTATTGTCTAGGTCCAGCTGTCTGAGCATCATTAAGATTTAAACCAGATCTTGGTCAATATTAATGACAAACCCAAGTCTTAAATACCTGTCCTCTTTTAATTATCACAGCTCATGTCTTTTAAAGATCAGATTCCTGCCTCTAAACTCCGGCCAGGCTTCCTGGCAGGCTCGTCTGTCACTGCAAATGTCATCACTGTATTCCTCCTCGGCTGACCGTGACAGGGCCCACTTTCAGCCTTTATCTCCCTCTCCATCCTTTCTTCCACCACAAAGATCCCTTCTTCTTTTTTTTCATCGCTCGCTGCTGTATCCGCTTTCTACGCGTGGCAAATGATTGCCCGGGTAAAGGTATTTTCTGTTTCAATCTTGCATTTTCCCAAGGGGGAACAAAAGGGACAAGCTCAGTGCAGCTGGTTTCACTGAGAAAATGGCACCGAATTGCCTCATTCCTCGGCAGATTAGCGATTGCATACAATCCTGTGCTAAGTGCTATTGTGTGCCTCAATTTGGCCATTATACTTTGTCTTTTTCCATTTAGAGCACCCCTAACCAATTAAAGTAATACAGCCTCCAATACCTGCTCCCAATTAAATCTGGGCGGTATTACCTGCCTTGATGCTGCTGACCATGGATTCTTACCACTTAGCCGCATTCATTAGGCCTATTCATACTGAAGGGGCTGATGACAAGGATTCAAGGCTTTCTCTCTCTCTCTCTCTCTCTCTCTCTCTCTCTCTCTCTCTCTCTCTCTCTCTCTCTCTCTCTCTCTCTCTCTCTCTCTCTCTCTCTCTCTCTCTCTCTCTCTCTCTCTCTCTCTCATTCTCACACACACACACACACACACACACACTTGCTCTCTAAGGCTGTCATTCACTCATAGTACTCAAAGAGTTGGCTGTGGCAAAAACACGGAGAGCGTCAGATGGGGACACTCATTTTCTTTCTTTTTTTTGTACTTTCTTTATTTTGCTCTCTCTCTCTCGGGTGGATATTTTCCCGGCTGTTCCTGGTTTTGTTTCACAGGTAGCCAGGTTTTTTCCAGCTCATTGTGTTCTTTCTTAAAGCCTTCGCCCGTGCAGCTTGCTTGGCAGCGTCCAAAAGCCATGCCGCACAATGCGAAGGCCTCTTCAGGCCACTGAGTCGATTGACAAATCCACAGTGTTAAAAGTCGACAAAAGCCAGGCGGGGAACTCTGTCAGCCGCACTTGGGGAAAATGTCAGTCTGATGGCCCTGCCATCTCAACCCAAACATGCTAGTCAGGTTCACAAAAGCCATTATTCATTCATATTCTTTCTTTGGACAATTATAGTTCTAAAAAATAAAAAAATAGTAATAGTTAAAAGTATCAGTAGTAGTGACAGTAGTAATTGTAATTATCGTAATAGTAGTATTGATTGTAAGTAATAGTAATAATAGTAGTGATAGTAATAGTAGCTAATAGTAATAGTAGTAGTGATAGTAGCTATACTTTTGATAGTAGCTATACTTTTAACTATTACTACTACCACCATTACTGCCATTACTGCTACTATTACTGTTACTACTACAGTTATTATTTATTATTTTTTGTTATGATTACTACCTCAAGTATAAATGTGTTACTATTACTATAAGCATCTCAAATTACCCTTATCCCTTAATACTCCATTGCCTAAATTTACCAAATATACCTGCATACATCACTATATTTATATTCAGTTGTTGTTGTTTTTTTTTGTTTGTTTTTTTTGATGGTTTTCCTCTCTGTTTGTTATTGTATTGTTTTTGTTTTTTTGTTTTCTTTGTTGGTTCTCCTCTCTATTTGTTATGGTTTGGTTTTTCTACCCACTATACATGTATGTATGTCTATGATCACTTGCATTGTATAAGCTACTGTAATTTGTTAATTTGCTATAATTTTTTTTTCTCTAATAAAAAAAAAAAAATAAATAAATAAATAAATAAATAAATAAATAAAAAATAAATAAAAAAAAGGTATGAAAAATAAAAAAGTAAGTTTTATTTTCATTAGTTTCTATTAAAAAAATCTGCTACAGATATATAGATTTAATTAAAGGCCAACTGCATACAGAATCACTTGTGTTTGAAAACCATATCACTGGCGATTCATTTCAGCTGTGGTTGCTTTTGCTGTTTGGTTTCAAATCCAGCAAATCCAGTTGCCCGTGACTGACTTCCACGTTGTGTTTAGAAAAATGGTCTTGAAGTGAAATAACAGGGGGAATAAGGACCTTTCCTGTATGAGAAAGGATGCCCATGCTCTTCCAATCCCTCAATCCCCTCACCACCTCCCCCTTCTCCCCACAACAACCCCTCTAACCACTCCACAGTTCAGATGAGAGATACAATAGAGAGTCCCTCTTATGTGAGAGAGGAAGGAGAGAGGGGAGATAAAGATAAAAAAGAGAGAGAAAGTAAACGCAGACCACATGTCTTTATTAGGAGAAATGCTGCTCTGGAATCTGAAAGCTGACTTTGAGCTTTATAGATTTACAGACGAAAGCATAGACGAGATGACCATGGGCTGTGGGTAAAACGGAGGTTTGTTTATGTTGCCGTTTTCAAATTAATGCACATCCGAACAGGTCAGATCAGGAAATAGGTGGCTGGAGGGTTCAACAGTTCTTCAGCTAACAGCAGAGCTTTAACCCATCACTGCTAAGAGCTGCATCCAAAGCTCTGTCAAATCAAAACATTAAACTTTGAATTAGCTTGTTTACTCACCCTATAATCTGCCTCTAATTATGAATTTAACATCTAACTTGCCACTTTTAGTAATGAAATTGTACAATTAGCATGTCATATACTAAATCATTCCTTCATTTTTGGCACTTTAAGATTCATAATAATAAAAAAGAAAAAAATATTTTACAAATCTAGTTCAAAATATGTGCCAAATCATTGTACTATTTGTGTTTTGTTGGTTCATTTTGTTTTTTTGTTTTTGTGAAACTTAATGATTAAAATATACTGTGGTGTAGCCATCATGTTAAAACTAGTTTCTAACACTTTGAATATAAATAGCCTATAGACACCGGAACCAGGCAGAATCTAGCCTGGGTGGAAAAGGGACAAAACGTGTTTCAGACGAGAGGGGGATAAAATGTAGCATTTTTTGGTGTGATCGGGTTTGAAAAATCGATTCCATCCAGATCGCACTCTAACCTATACTAAGCTTGTCTTTACCATCCATCCATCCATCCATCCATCCATCCATCCATCCATTGAGCCTATTCATTCATCCCTTCGTTTTTTGCTTGTTTGTTTGTTGTTGCATGAATTACATGTTGGTCAACTGCAAAACACAACTTAATTTAGTGTACAAATGTTTTATCAGATGTTAATAAGCAGTGAAGACATTTTAAAATATGTTTAACAACTATAAATAACTACTTCATATTTTATTTTTTATTTTTTTCAAGAATATCATTCTTTTATTGAGACATTATTTTTACACTTTATTATGATTTCAGGACGGTTGTATTACCCTGACAATTTGTATTTTTTGACCCTAAAAATATCAAAATTAATTTAAATAAAAAAAATAAAAGCATGTAATAATAGCAAAGGTGTATTCAAGTTCAAGTATTCAAGTGTCTTAATGTACTTGGATAATAATAATATGACTGTCATGTTTTTGACCCTTATATAGAATATTTTTTGCATTTCTGATTATCATTCTGCAGGTCATGCAGCTAACCATTGGTTGTGTTAGCATTAGCACAACCAGTGACATGAGCCAGATTTTAATTAATTTCACACATGCAGTGCAGGGCTGACCCTGTGACAACGGGACATGAGGCATCCCCTAATCATCATATGCCCTGTGACATCATCCACGGACCTGGCAGCCCATAGAAAAAGAGAGGAATTGAGGTAGTTTAGCATGGATACAAAGTGCCAATTTATCACCATAAGCAAATCCTAACCTGGGAGCATAGCCCCCAGCAGAATTAATTGGCTCACTCGCTGTCTGTGAAGTGTTTGGCCTTGTTTTAATAGGCAAGCTGCCCCAGAGACGCTCTCAAACGCTGCTTCTCCAAACCACGTGATTGGCTGCTAGATCGCCATTGAAACTCTGATTCATGAACCAGGAAGTGTTTTACTTTAGGACCTTCTGCTAGCCATCTGTACCCCATCAGTCCCTCTAGTATAGCGCGAAACAAGAATATTTGAGTGTAATTTGTAGTTTGGGTTGGTAATTACTTATAAGACACATAAAGACTGTGTGTTTAAAAGTTGTTAAAAGTTAAAAGTGTTCTTAACCTAGATTGTACTCTTATGTCCCAGGAGATGATTGATTCGATTCGATTTATTTTATACATTTTATATATGTAATTTCCACCACCCTCATTTTGTCAATTTGAGATGTTGTGGAAATGACACTGGTGAAAATAATAGGGACTTTAACACAATTTAAAATGTATCACCAAAAGTATTGGGACACCCCTGCAAATAATTTAATTCAGGTGTTCCAATCATTTCCATGACCAGGTGCATATAGAATTAAGCACCTATGCATGCAGACTGCTTCTACAAGCATTTGTAAAAGAACGGACTGCTCTCAGGAGCTCAGTGAATTCAAGTGTGGTACCGTGATAGGTGGCCACCTGTGCAATAATTCCTCACTACTAAACATTATACAGTCACCTTTTAGTGGTAATAAAACAAAGTGGAAGCAATTGGACACAACAGCAACTCAGCCAAAAAGTGGTAGGCCACGTAAAATCACAGAGCAGGGTCAGCGCATGCCAACAGAAGTCGCCAACTTTCTGCAGAGTTAACAGCAACAGATCTCTAAACTTTGTGTGGCCTTCAGATTAGCTCAACAACAGTGTGTAGAGAGGTTCATGGAATGGATTTCCATGGCCAAGCAACTGTATTCAATCTTCACATCACCAAGTGCAATGCAAAACGTCCGATTCAGGGGTGTAAAGCATGCCACCACAGGACTCTAGAGAAATCACGCTTCTCTGTCTGGCAATCCAATGGATGAATCTGGTTTCTAACGGTACTCACCTGATTGCATTGCGTCAAGTGCAAAGTTTGGTGAAGGGGGGATTATGGTGTGGGCTTTTTCAGGGGTTGGGCTTGGCCCCTTAGTTTCAGTGAAAGGAATTCTTAATGTTTCAGCATACCAAGATATTTTGTACAATTTCATGCTCCCAACTTCGTGGGAACAGTCTAGGGATGGCCACTTCCTGTTCCAACATGACTGCGCACCAGTGCACAAAGCAAGGTCCATAAAGACATGGATGAGCGAGTTTTTGTGGAGAAACTTGACTGGCCTGTCAAGTCCTGACCTCAACCCGATAGAACACCTTTGGGATAAATTAGAGCGGAGACTGTGAGCCAGGCCAGGCCGACATTGCCTGACCTCACAAATGCGCTTCTAGAAGAAGGGTAAAAAAATTCCTATAAACACGGGATGTCTTTAAAGTTCATGTGCATGTAAAGGCAGACGTCAAAACTTCTGGTAATATAATGTATATATTGTATATTTGTCCAGTGTTGGAAATTGTTGGTAGATAAATCAAATAAACTATTAACAGTGTGAAAAGTTATTTAAGACTTTATTTTATAAAACTCCACATGCTTATAGTTAAACCATCCATTATTTATCTGAGTTCTGTTACAACATGACGCTCATGCATTGTTTTTTCAGTGTCTGAGGAAATGAGGCCAAAAGGACCATTATATCCACTACTTTCACAGGCTGTTTAACAGAGAGAGGAGATGTGACTGTGTGCATGCATGCGTGTGGGTGTTTGTGCGTGAAAGTGAGACAAAATGTTGAAGAAAGAGAGTGTGTGTGTGTGTGTGTGTGTGTGTGTGTGTGTGTGTGTGTGTGTGTGTGTGTGTGTGTGTGTGTGTGTGTGTGTGTGTGTGTGTGTGTGTGTGTGTGTGTGTGTGTGTGTGTGTGTGTGTGTGTGTGTGTGTGTGTGTGTGTGTGTGTGTGTGTAGGGGTGCTTAAACTTGGCTGACCAGTCATGGTAATCAAAGTGTGCTGTGTCGTTTTTAATGGAGTTCCTGGTCACAGCACTGCCTGTTTCCTGCCAGCTCACTCATCTGAATGCCATACTCCACCATCCACGGCCCAGTTGAACACAGCGGAACACTGTCCGCTCACGTGTGCCGCCACTGCCAGGGAGAGAGGAGAACGATTAACATCATTCTAGATGTCCCCCCTCACTCAGTCTAGTGTGACTAAGAAAGTGTGAGGACTCTGTCGGAAGAACTTTCTATGGCTGTAGCCGTAGCAGCCCACCGGACGGGGTGGTGGAGGGAGGGCGAACGAGAGAGAGAGAGAGAAAGTAATAAAAACAGAGAGAGTGTAAAACAGGAGAGGAGGCCTAGTCTTTACTTGGGCGGCGTGTTATTGAATTGAGCCTATCTGCCAGTCCATCCACAGTGTCACCTTTCGGTCAGCGTGGAGAAAGAGAATGGTAAATGTGAGAGGGCGTAAGAGATACCCAGCAGCGGCATGAGAGCTGCACTCCCAGGCTTTGTGTGTGCAGTTCCACGGTGAAATGGATCCGTCTGCACTTAGCGAACGCAGCCTTTTATTCAGAAGGTATGAGGGGAGGAGGGAGCATCATCCAACACGGAGAAACATCTAACACACATATACATACACAAACACACAGAGTATAGGGCAACAAGCCAGATTCACGAAGGTGACCAGATTTCTGAAACTAACTGGGGACATTTCTAGCTCAGAATTAAAAAAGGGTGGCGATTGCAGTTTTATGTATTTCGACCATTATAAATGTAGTATTGTGATATTT
The DNA here is from genome assembly GCF_024679245.1 of Pseudorasbora parva. Taxonomy (NCBI): domain Eukaryota; kingdom Metazoa; phylum Chordata; class Actinopteri; order Cypriniformes; family Gobionidae; genus Pseudorasbora; species Pseudorasbora parva. Next base: position 14,875,245 of record NC_090183.1, on the reverse strand, counting down.
TCTATATATGTACTATGTGTGTATGTAATATGTACTAGGCTATCGTATATTATATTATTTCCATAATTCACTAAATTGCATTGCATGAATTTATTAAATGTAAAGATGGCTCAGAATAAATTGTCCCCCCAAACTAAAGCCTGTTGACATCAAAACAATACGCTCTTACTAAAATGAATTGCTATGTAATTCAGCAATATCTAATTAAAATGTAACTCAGTGCTATCTACATAATTAGTGCATGAATTTACAATGTATACATTATATTGTCTTCATGATCTTTAATTATTTATGTTTCTTGATGCCCATTCACAACAAAAATATAACTATAAAGTTTTAAAAATGGTTTGAAATCAAAGAGAATTGATTGATTGATTGATTGATTGATTGATTGATTGGTTGTTTGATTGATTGATTGATTGATTGATTGATTGATTGATTGATTGATTGATTGATTGATTGATTGATTGATTGATTGATTGATTGATTGATTGATCCCAAAGGCGATTCAAGGCATCCAATATCTTATACACAAGACAACACACACATAGTTACTATAGCATGTCCACACCACGTATATTTTCCAGCTGTTGAATATAAAAAATAAAAAAGACAACCAATCAGAATCCACCCAGCTTTAAAGAGATGGATCATTTAAAGGAGCAGACAGCATAACTGCAGCATTTCCTTTTAATAAACAGAACGTTATTGACCGTTGATGTGAATGCTCATATGCAGCAGTTATCATTATAGTTGTCGTTCTTAATGTGTGAACAAGCCCTTCTGTGAAAATAAAAATGAAACTGTAATAAAAAATAAAAACAATGTATGCACTGAAATATATTTATTTAAAAAAGAACTGTCCCTATAAAACTGGAATATCCACTTTAACATGTATGGATGCTCAGGTACCTTTGCTGATCCTGTTTATGTGTTCTTTGTGGGATTTATCAAAATAAACCAAAAAAATCCACACTGCTATTTTCTGCTCTCATTTTTTTTTTTTTTTTATTAAGGACCTCGTTTCGACTCAAAGGGTCTTCGTCAGGCGGAGTCTTCGTCCCTTCGGGTCGAAACGAGGTCCTTAATAAAAACAAATTTGGGTGTGCAGATGTTTTGTTTATTTTGATTTATGCTCTATTGAATCTAGCACCTGCACAAGTTTCATTGGATGTGTGCACACTTTTTCCTTTTTACATTGATTTGTGGGATTTGCCATCTCTCACTTTTCTTTCTCTGGCCGTTCCTTTTTTTTTTTTTGCCCTCTGTCACTCCCAAACTAACACTTACATACACAGACAGAAGGCCCAGCAGCTGAATGAGTGGGTTAAAGCTGTCACTTTTCTCACTACCTACCTGAACAACCTGATGAGTCAGATTGTATTCCGATCAAGCAGAATTATAAAAACTCACCTACAGACATGCATAAACATATATATATATATATATATATAAAGGGTGAGAGAGAAAGCGAGACAGATAGATAGAGAAGTGGGGGTGGAGTTAACAAAATAGCAGAGAAAATCCCAGAGGGCAGGCAACAGGTGCAAGGTGTCATGGAGTGGCAAGTCAAATAAGTAAAATGGTGACACACCGCCCATAATTTCAATATTCATGTGTTTAGCCGTAAATATGCAGTGTAGGTTCACAGATTACACAGTACCGTACATAAAGCGCTCAGACACACACAAACAAACAGCCCATCTTATCACACTTCAGCTAGCATGCTCATTCACTGCGCCGCTCGTTGCCTGCGCTAACTGTACAACAAGCTACCATAACCGCCAATGTGGATTCGGAAGATTTTCAAACAAGTATGCCTTGGATGTATCTGGGTTATGAGGAGACAGATGTGTGTGAGTGTGTATATGTGTGTCCCCTCTCTCTCTCTCTCTCTCTCTCTCTCTCTCTCTCTCTCTCTCTCTCTCACGCGCTCTGCAGTGGACTTTTCTTTAGTCGTGCCTCCCCCTACTGGCTACACAAATTCTCTCTCCCTCATCCATCTTTCCTGATTCCCCCTTCCACCCTCAGCAACTCTACTATTGTTTATCTTCTTTCTTTCATCCAATAGTCCTTTTCATTCCAACCAAATTCGTACTCAGTTTCACCTTCCTGTCTTCACCGCAGACTTTTCTCAGAGCAGCTACAGGGGCTATACAACCCGCTGCCCCTCTCCCACAAATATATCGACGTTCTATCTTTTCCACTCGCTTCGTTTATTTTCTTCTGAAAATATCAATTTTTCCTCATAAAATATGACTCTTTTTTATTTTATCTGAAATGTCTGGTGATTGAAGAAATGCTGTTCCCAATAATATTATAAAAAATACAGAATCACAACAAATTTGCAATTATATATATATATATATATATATATATATATATATATATATATATATATATATATATATATATATATATATATATATATATATATATATATATATATATATATATATATAGTATATGTCTCATTAGAATGGTAAGCACCCACCGCTGATTCAACCATGAGCAATTCTAATAGAAAACTTGTTGCATTTTTCTCTTTTAAAGGCCTGAAAGGAATATGCATCTAATTTTCTCAATCGCTCTTCTATATAATTTGAATAAATTACGCCTTGGATCGGAAATAAATGCTCCCTGACTTCCCCTCAAATCCTCTGATAGTTGTATCTTTAATTATTATTTAATTTAGCAGTTATGAGTGGTTTTCAGTTAAAGAGGATACTGCTGACAAATTCAATTAAATGAAAATAGAGAACTTAATGGTCCATGTTAATGATTCATTTCATACATAATATTATGTTTTTTTTTCTTCTGTAAATTTCTAATCAGGGCTCACTTTAATATTGGTTACAGGGGTCTAGACACAACCAAGGTGTGCATGCATCCACAAACACACTCGCACGTCACATCCATTAACCCTTTGTGTCCCAGTGACTGCTTTGTACAGAGTTTGTCATTTATAATAACACATCTCTTGCTTATTACAAAAAGGATCTAATCAAAAATGGCACATCAGAGATGAAAGATCTAAAGTACAGCTACAGGAAAAGCTTAGGGCACGGTGTAAGTGGGCCGGGTGTGGACCACGGGACTCGGCTGCATTAGTGTTAAGAACACATGTGCGGGAGGAGGCCATGAAGGGTGAGACTTAGTGGGCATAGGGAGAGCGGAGGGGGTCAGTGACAAGTGGCCCATGTTTGGTGTGTGTGTGCGTGTGAAGTGGGGTGGAACAAGTGCTACAGAGAGGTGCAGGGCGGTGTTTTTCCCATGGTCCACTGCCCCTGCCCCCCAACACACACACACAGACCGGCCTGTCAGACAGGGTCCAGCTCAGTTACAGACCCCAGGGCCAGTGTGCTCTCAATGAACTGATACAGATGGAGAATTTTAGCACAATGGATGGATTACCACTGCCAGAATAGAGCTTCTCCCTCCCTCACACATGTACACACACACTCAGGCATGCACATATACACATACATTAACACATCACACACAAAGAGGTGACTCTGCCAACATGGCTTTTCAATACTAATCAAACTCTTACTTGTAATTAAATAGATTTACTAACCTTTAAACCATGCATGTGTGTGCGAGTGCTTGTTTTCAGTTCATATCTTTTCACCGCTGTGTCTGTATGTTAGCGATGTGTGCCGAGTGTCCTTAACTGTCCGGCGTGTAAAGGCTGCGGTGCATCTTTAATGGAGGATAGGCTTTATAAATCATGACCGCAAGTCTGTTTAGACATTCACCAGCTTGGCCCACGCTCTCTCTCCAATGGAGGAGGCTAGATTAATGGCACAGGGCCTATTTAGCACCAGCCGCTGTAAAACATGACACTTTCTCCCCACACGATGCTCCAGCCTGTCCCATCAGCCAGCCAGCGAGCGGTCCCACCCCACCCAGGACAAATAGCTCATCACAAACAGCCCAGCCAATGTCAAAAAGGCAAAATCCACAGTGACAAATGACAGCAGGTTTGGCAATAATAATAGGCAGGAATGTGATTAATATAATTATTGGGGCGAATACGTAGCGGAGCAGACAAGAGCGCATATACACGCATGTATATGCATTTTTTTAGAGGACCATATAGGGTGAGTATACCAATATGAGAAAATACTGACATCCACAATGTAAAAAAAAGACATTCAACAGAGAAGTGTACTCAGAACAGGATAACACTTTTTTTGTAATGTCCTTGTTACACGTTACATATTTATTATAGTAATAACTATAGTAAAATGACCTTACACCAAAACCCAATCCTACCTTAAAGGGTTAGTTCACCCAAAAATGAAATTTATGTCATTAATGACTCACCCTAATGTCGTTCCCCACTCGTAAGACCCGTTCATCTTGAGAACAGTTTAAGATATTTTATATTTAGTTCGACAGCGTATCTAAATGTATGCACACTATACTGTCCATGTCCAGAAAGGGAATAAAAACATCATCAAAGTAGTCCATATGTGACATCAGTTAATTAGAATCTCTTAATTCTAATTAATCTAATTAGAATCTCTCGAAGTATCGAACGTACATTTTGGTTAAAAATAACAAAAACTATGACTTTATTCAGCATTGTCTTCTCTTCCGGGTTTGATTTCAATCCTCAAATAAAGATTCAAACGGTTAAGAATCAGCGGATTGATTCATGATTCGGATCACCTGTCAAACTGCTGAAATCACGTGACATTGGCGATCCGAATCATGAATCAATATGCTGATTCATAACCGTTTGAATCTTTATTTGAGGAACTACATTAGGATGAGTCCTTAATGACATAAATGTCACTTTTGGGTGAACTAACCCTTTAACCCTATAGTATGTACATGTAGTTAATTATGAAGTACTTTAATGTATAATTACACTGTAACAGGGACACATTAAAATTGGGTAAATATATATATTAAATGATCGCCATCTTTCATGAGAATGAATGGTTGCTATGTGAATTAAATTAAGTGACGGGGTGATGTCATTCATTAGTGTACCGAAAATCCATTATGTACACAAGTGAGTTTATATATATTATTGGTCTCCAGTTTTAAGCTATCTCACTGCAAACCTTCAACCATGACAGTCATCTATATTGAAATTATATGTAAAGAAATCATTTTTACAGAAACTTTTCCCTTCGGCATTCCATATTATTTGATTCTTTCTAGATGTGTAGTTTATGTAACTATTTCTCAACCTTTTCAGTGGAAAAATACTTTAAAAGCATAAGCGCTGTTGCATTTAATAAAATCGTTGTAAATGAGCAATCAGAAGTGAAAGAATATATTAAAAGTATTATATATTGTATCTAAACTTTCCTTTAAAAGCCATTAAAAATGATTAATTCTATGTTGAGAGCCAACCCCCTTTGTGCTCATGGCACCTGTTCATCAAAAAAGGCTGAATTAATTGACACCTGATGAGGAGAAATAAGTTAACACAATCTCGGGTGAGACAGGTAAATATCAGAATACCCTGGAGCTTGTTCTGTGTTGACTCTACATACATTATCAGATCAGGATATTACATTCACAAAATAACTGGCAAATGTGGCACATTTGGAAAGTGTATAAACAGTTTTACTTCATTCTCAGTTAGCAATGGATCCTTTTTGTATTATTCAATTGGAATTTTTAGGTGAAATATATTTGTAATAATATTTAAGCAGAAAGCCTTTTTACAAGCTCTCATCTGAACTAGTCAGTCTAATAAACTGTCATGTTTTTTTTTTTGCCTTTAAGGGCACATGATTTAATAAATGGCTTGATAAAAGTTTATCAAAACAGAACTATTATGACAATCTTAATATTACTGCTCTGTAATCGGGTTATAAACTATATTATGGTTGCAGATGAATTCAAAGAGAGATTTCTGTGTATGAAAAGAAAAAACGAGAGATATGTAACCTTATGCCAGCCCCACAGTTAGTGACTACAAAGGGGAACTCCACAGCTGCGAGAGAGAGTGTTTACTTGTTGAATCTTTTATCAGTTTTTCCTGTTTTTATCTGGGCTGGCTCTCCCTGCTTGTGTGTGCTTATCTATGCAGCTGAAGCCGAGCTCAGAGTTAGCCTGCGTCCGCCTGATTACAGCTGTGATAGATGGAGTCAGGGATGACCTTACCTCCTCACTAAACACAAGGTTGGACATTTGTCTCCCTGCAGTATTTGCATGTTTTCCGCCTGTTTGAAGCTATTTGTCACGTTATTCACTTTGCCACTGGACATATGAGAGGCGTTTGAGTGCTCTGCGAGTCAGGCCCACGATAAAAGCAGCCTTGATAATAAAGGGAAAAGTTCTTATTTATTCATAATATTCCAGTTTTTGTCTGCCAGGGCTAAATAATACTTTCTTTAGTCGGTCCTTTGGATATAGGTGTCTTCATTATTATCTACCTTTTAATATGCATGTTAAATCTTTTAATTTTAGCTAGAGTGTTATGACGGTGTGATATCAGGTGTCACTTTCTTCTCTTCTCTCTTTTCTTATAACTATGCAGAGATTTCATATGTTCTTTCAGATATGATATGACCTGTCAGAAAATCATATTTGTTATTTTTGTAGGCAACCAAACATGGATCAGGCAATATCTCATGACTGATGCCTTGAATCTGAATGTATGTGTCTGAGCTTGAGACGGTATACATATAACACTGAGCCATTGCTTAAATCTCATCCACAACTGAGCCAGAGCTTTAGATTAATCCTGAGTCTGAGCCTAAACCTGTACCCGGGCGTAATCCTGGGTCTGAGCCCTAGTCTTTGAGCGACTCTGAAAAGCCATTGATGGGGAATAGAGAGTCGGATCTGTGAGGTGGTTCAGAACTCCAAGCATCACTGCAGAGCCACACTGCGTCTTTCCATTCACTTCATTCAGTTAATTAGCCCCTACTCATGAGACAGTTCAGCTGTAATCAACTAGCAGCAAGATCCGTCATCGCCTCCTAATCATTTTATTACCTCTGTAGAGTGGTCTAGACGTCTCCCTGCAACAGCCCGCTGCAGACAGGTCAGTATAACTCCCACTCAATTCTGGGATGCCCAGACACAGTCCCCACATTCATTTCCTGCCAACATATAGTGTCCATATACACAGTCTTCAAAAACTGAAGCACAAAACTGCACTTCTGCTGAAGTGTGCATATGATGGACACTATCCCATGAGGCCATGTCAGAGCCGGCTAAGGGTTTACGCGACCAGGATGTACTAAACACAGAAACATTATTCCTTTGCGTTTTTTCACGTGCAGACGACAACATTGTCAAAACGATCCCCATTCACATGGATTCGCGGAAACCGTTGAAAATGCTGTATTATGCTGCCAGGCCAGTAATTGCGATGTCAGTTTGTCAACACTGTGTGCCTATAGCCATCTTATTTTTCCAGGTAAGAACGAATTAACTAACAAACGAATGAAGGATGAAAGTTTGCAATTCTGGCTTCCGGTGTGGTTTGCTTATTTTTATCTGTATAAAACACCTTAATTCCACCTGAAAAATGAGGTGGATAGACTGAACATGTTATACACATCACTGTTTTCACATATTTACATTTTTGTACACACAGAAACAAATTGTTTTTTTAGGGTTGAGGTGCTCCCGTTGGGCCTCTGTATAGTTCTTTTAGATAGATCCTTTATTCACCTTCAAGTTGTTTCAAACCTGTATGAATTTCTTTCTTCAGCTAAACATGAGGGAAGATTTTTTGAAGAATGTCAGTAACCAAACAGTAACCAAACTGGAGCCATTGACTTCCATAGTAGGAAAAAAAAGTACTATGGAAGTCAATGGCTCCAGTTAACTCTTGGTCACTGACAATCTTCAAAATACCTTACCTTGTGTTCAGCTGAAGAAAGAAATTCATACAGGTTTGAAACAACTTGAGGGTGAGTAAAGGATGACAGCATTTTCATTTTAAAGTGAACTATCCCTTTAATAGTTATCTAACTCTCCCCCTTAGTCTAGCTGGGGAAATGATTGAAACAACATTAAAATACAGTGTATTTCCTAAAGATAACATGGTTCTCTACCTTTTTGCACCCAAGGCCACCCTATCGGAATATCCCAGGGCCCCCACACAAGACTTTTTGACCCCAAAAAAAGCATAAAAGTGATTCAAAACAGCTTTTGCCATTGTTTTAAATTCTCATTCATAGCAAACATATGAGAGTGGAGTAACATATCTAAAATCTAAGGAGGACAGGGGTGGTGGTGGGATGCAACAAGACAGTTTGGATACTCAGAGCTGTCAGTTGCAGTTTAAATTATGTGGAAAGAGGAATACAGTTGGAGGATGAGAGAAAGATGGTGACTGGCTGTATTCTTTGAATGAATGTACCTCTTATGGTTCTACATAGCACCATTTGACAAAGGTTCAGTATAACCCTTTTGAAGATAGCAATAAAAGTGGTTGATTGGCTTGTAATCGTAGGGGAAACTCTTTAAGTGCTATATAGCACCATTTTTATTTAGAGTGAGTTTACACGGAGGCAATAACGGTATCGTTTTCAAAAACTTGCACTTGGAAACCTCTTGCACTTTGAAAAGTTTGCGTTTTTAGGCCTCATAAAATGCCATTGTCGTGTAAATGCACAACCTAAAATGCATGAAAAGTTTTCCGTTTTTTGTTGAAAATTGTTTTGTAAAAACATCTCCTGTCCAGAATGTATTCATACAGCAGTACACACATGTATTCATGCCTTTTCACTATTAATAATAATAATAATAATAATAATAATAATAATAATAATAATAATAATAATAATAATAATAATAATAATAATAATAATAATAATAATAATAATAATAATAATAACAATAATAATAATAATAATAATAATAATAATAATGATGTTATTATTATTATTATTATTATTATTATTATTATTATTATTATTATTATTATTATTATTATTATTATTGATTTGACTACACTGTAAAAATATTGTTGGTTTAACAATATTATTGTTGGTTGCCTTAAAATTTTGAGTTTAGTTAAATAAAATAAAAAATGTTGATATAATGAAGGAAATTAGTTTAATAAATAGAAACTCAAAATATTATTGTATCTGAACCACATACAAAATGTGATAAATCATGAAAATAACACAATTTGGCATGTTTCAATGCATCATCACAAATAAAAGGCACACAATTAACCAATATGCTCACAAAATCTTTTAATAATATTTGAATAAAGTTTGTAGATTCTAAAAAATGTTCATTGTATTAACTCAAATTTTTAATTTCAATGAACTAAAATTTTTAAGACAACCAGGTAACTTATTTTTGAAGTAGCCATTCTGAAGTTTTTTTAACAGCCTCGGGTGATTTTGTAATTTGTGTGGCCTAAAAAGTGGAATAGGGAATTTATGTGTATTTATGCTTTCCAAGCAAATTAATGACCAAGTAAAATATTTACAGGTGGGAAGGGGGGTGTTAATGTGAAACATGACAGCAAACATGTCTGTTGTGGATGGTCATGAATGTTTTTGCAAAGTTTCTTGATTTTTTTTTAGGCTGTATTTAAATGATATTAAGATGCTATATAAATGTATTTACTTAATTAAAAAAATGTATTTAAATTACTTTACTACACTTTAGTTTAAGGTGTACTTGTTAGTGTACACTCTAAAAAATGCTGGGTTAAAAACAACCCAAGTTGGGTTGAAAATGCACCGACCCAACAATTGGGTTGTTTTAACCCAATGGTTGAGTTGTTCTTACCCAGCAATTGGGTTGTCTTAAGCAACATTTAACCCAACAGCTGGGTTAAAACAACTCAACCATTGGGTTAAAACAACTCAACCATTGGGTTAAAACAACCCAATCGTTGGGTTGGTGCATTTTCAACCCAACTTGGGTTGTTTTTAACCCAGCATTTTTTAGAGTGTAATAATAATACTGTTAAATACTGATTAATATGAATTAGCATGCACTTAGCATATTTGCGTTAGTTTTGGGCTTAGTTGCCTGTAAGTATGACTAATTTACTGTTATTACTAAGGACATGTAACATGTTTATACACTATAAAATATTAGACTGCAAAATCAAGTTACTGAACGTTTATAGAAAATGATGTCTTCATGCTTTACTTTAATAAAAAATAACTGTTTTTTTGTTTTTAAAAAAAATGATACTATAAGTAATAGAAGTGAAAAGTATATAAAAGTAAATTCTAAGTAAAATTCCAGAAACATATCCTGCTATTTTTTCCCCTCCTTTAATTCATGACATGTTTTAATAACAAATGCCCAAAGGAGTTTCCCAGGTGCACTTGAAGGCAGCATTGATTACAGTACCAAAAGAAAGAAAGGATTTCTTGTTACGTGTGGGAACGAGAGGGACAGAAAGAGTGAGAAGGGACGAGACGCACCAGACACTTCCAGGTCTCTAACGAGGTCGCTAATTAACTCTCACACTCCTGTTCGCTCTCTCTCATCAGAGGTGCACGATGCTTTTTTGACAGGAGAAAATTGCAGGGCAATTAAATCATCTGAAGACGAACACTTCAGATGCTGGAATTAACAGCTAAATGTTACATTTATCTCTCAAAATGTGACGGAGGGGAATAAAATGGTGGCCATAGAATGTTGGCTGATTTTCCAATTCTGAGGAATAAAATTATTTATTATTGAATAATTCTGTGCCTCAGAATTTCCTCTCTCTTTTCACATCGCCAGCGCCGTTTTTGTCGAATCTCTGATTTTAATGCTCGCTATGTGTCTCTGCGATCCCAGCGGAGACAGTAACTTGTTTTCTGCGTCTGTTTGCCGTGTTGTGCTCCTGATTTCTCCTCTTTTGTGCCGAGCATTATTTGACAGGATGCCGTTTTT